>NW_026285851.1:2500-5000 GCF_023373465.1 Oncorhynchus keta | reverse complement strand
TTATGGTTAGTTATGGTTATAGAGTTATGGTTATAGTTATAGAGTTATGGTTAGTAATGGTTACAGTTATAGAGTTATGGTTATGGTTATAGAGTTATGGTTATAGAGTTATGGTTATAGAGTTATGGTTATAGAGTTATGGTTATAGTGTTATGATTATAGTGTTATGGTTATAGAGTTATGGTTATAGTGTTGTGATTATAGAGTTATAGTTATGGTCATAGAGTTATGGTTATAGAGTTATGGTTATGGAGTTATGATTATAGTGTTATGGTTATAGAGTTATGGTTATAGTGTTATGATTATAGAGTTATGGTTATAGAGTTATGGTTATAGTGTTATGGTTATAGAGTTATGATTATAGTGTTGTGATTATAGAGTTATAGTTATGGTCATAGAGTTATGGTTATATAGTTATGGTTATGGAGTTATGATTATAGTGTTATGGTTATAGAGTTATGGTTATAGAGTTATGGTTATAGTGTTATGGTTATAGAGTTATGGTTATAGAGTTATGGTTATAGAGTTATGGTTATAGTGTTATGGTTATAGAGTTATGGTCATAGAGTTATGGTTATAGAGTTATGGTTGTGGTCATAGAGTTATGGTTATAGAGTTATGGTTAGTTATGGTTATAGAGTTATGGTTATAGTTATAGAGTTATGGTTATAGAGTTATGGTTACAGTTATAGAGTTATGGTTATAGAGTTATGGTTTATAGAGTTATGGTTATAGAGTTATGGTAATAGAGTTATGGTTATAGAGTTATGGTTATAGTGTTATGGTTAAAGAGTTATGGTTATGGTTATAGAGTTATGGTTATAGAGTTATGGTTATAGAGTTATGGTTATGGTTATAGGGTTATGGTTATAGAGTTATGATTATAGAGTTATGGTTGTGGTCATAGAGTTATGGTTATAGAGTTATGGTTATAGAGTTATGGTTATAGTTATAGAGTTATGGTTATAGAGTTATGGTTACAGTTATAGAGTTATGGTTATGGTTATAGAGTTATGGTTATAGAGTTATGGTAATAGAGTTATGGTTATAGAGTTATGGTTATAGTGTTATGGTTAAAGAGTTATGGTTATGGTTATAGAGTTATGGTTAAGGTTATAGAGTTGTGGTTACGGTTATAGAGTTATGGTTATAGAGTTATGGTTATAGAGTTATGGTTATGGTTATAGAGTTATGGTTATAGAGTTATGGTTATAGTTATAGAGTTATGATTATAGAGTTATGATTATAGAGTTATGGTTGTGGTCATAGAGTTATGGTTATAGAGTTATGGTTAGTTATGGTTATAGAGTAATGGTTATAGTTATAGAGTTATGGTTATAGAGTTATGGTTACAGAGTTATGGTTATAGAGTTATGGTTATGGTTATAGAGTTATGGTTATAGTGTTATGGTTATAGAGTTATGGTTATAGTGTTATGGTTATAGAGTTATGGTTATAGAGTTATGGTTATGGTTATAGCGTTATGGTTATAGAGTTATGATTATAGAGTTATGGTTGTGGTCATAGAGTTATGGTTATAGAGTTATGGTTAGTTATGGTTATAGAGTTATGGTTATAGTTATAGAGTTATGGTTATAGAGTTATGGTTACAGTTATAGAGTTATGGTTATAGAGTTATGGTTATGGTTATAGAGTTATGGTTATAGAGTTATGGTAATAGAGTTATGGTTATAGAGTTATGGTTATAGAGTTATGGTTATGGTTATAGAGATATGGTTATGGTTATAGAGTTATGGTTAAGGTTATAGAGTTGTGGTTACGGTTATAGAGTTATGGTTATAGAGTTATGGTAATAGAGTTATGGTTATAGAGTTATGGTTATGGTTATAGAGTTATGGTTATAGTGTTATGATTAAAGCGTTATGGTTATGGTTATAGAGTTATGGTTATAGAGTTATGGTTAAGGTTATAGAGTTATGGTTATAGAGTTATGGTTATAGATTTATGGTTATAGAGTTATGGTTAAGGTTATAGAGTTATGGTTATAGAGTTATGGTTAAGGTTATAGAGTTGTGGTTACGGTTATAGAGTTATGGTTACGGTCATAGAGTTATGGTTATAGAGTTATGGTTAAGGTTATAGAGTTATGGTTATAGAGTTGTGGTTATAGAGTTATGGTAATAGAGTTATGGTTATAGAGTTATGGTTATAGAGTTATGGTAATAGAGTTATGGTTATAGAGTTATGGTTATGGTTATAGAGTTATGGTTATAGTGTTATGATTAAAGCGTTATGGTTATGGTTATAGAGTTATGGTTATAGAGTTATGGTTAAGGTTATAGAGTTATGGTTATAGAGTTATGGTTATAGAGTTATGGTTATAGAGTTATGGTTATAGAGTTGTGGTTATAGAGTTATGATTATGGTTATTGAGTTATGATTATAGAGTTATGTTTATGTTTATAGGTTTGATTTAAAGAAATGCTACTCACTGTATGATGTTACCGGGTCTGTCCTTTCTGGCAATGGCTTATAGCCA
>NW_026285850.1:0-5370 GCF_023373465.1 Oncorhynchus keta | reverse complement strand
GTGTAGCTTAGGTGTTGTGTGTCAGAAATAAGCCTGTTTTTTAAATTAAGGTCTCTGCTCTATTCTGACCTGCTCTGTTTTGCTTTGCTCTGTTCTGCTCTGTACTGTTCTGATCTGCTCTGACCTGCTCTGACCTGCTCTGTTCTGATCTGCTCTGACCTGCTCTGACCTGATCTGACCTGCTCTGCTCTGATCTGACCTGCTCTGTACTGTTCTGATCTGCTCTGACCTGCTCTGCTCTGACCTGATCTGACCTGCTCTTGCTCTGATCTGACCTGCTCTGTTTTGACCTCTGCTTTGTTCTGCTCTGTTCTGACCTGCTCTGCTCTGATCTGACCTGCTCTGCTCTGCTCTGATCTGACCTGCTCTGCTCTGTACTGCTCTGTTTTGACCTCTGCTTTGTTCTGCTCTGACCTTGCCTGACCTGCTCTGACCTGCTCTGCTCTGCTCTGACCTGCTCTGTTTTGACCTCTGCTTTGTTCTGCTCTGACCTGCTCTGACCTGCTCTGTTCTGACCTGCTCTGCTCTGCTCTGACCTGCTCTGTTTTGACCTCTGCTTTGTTCTGCTCTGACCTGCTCTGCTCTGACCTGCTCTGTTTTGACCTCTGCTTTGTTCTGATCTGACCTGCTCTGTTCTGTTCTGACCTGCTCTGCTCTGTTCTGACCTGCTCTGCTCTGTTCTGACCTGCTCTGCTCTGTTCTGACCTGCTCTGCTCTGATCTGACCTGCTTTGCTCTGATCTGACCTGCTTTGCTCTGATCTGACCTGCTTTGCTCTGATCTGACCTGCTTTGCTCTGATCTGACCTGCTTTGCTCTGATCTGACCTGCTTGCTCTGATCTGACCTGCTTTGCTCTGCTCTGACCTGCTTTGCTCTGCTCTGACCTGCTTTGCTCTGCTCTGACCTGCTCTGTTCTGTTCTGACCTGCTCTGTTTTGACCTTCTCTGTTCTGTTGTCTCAGTGTAATGTCTCAGGACATTTAGGACAAATCATTCTGTTCTTATCGCTCACACACACAGCCACTATGTTTAGACAAATAGCCAGACCAACTCACAGCCACTATGAAAAGACTATTAGCCAGACCAACTCACAGCCACTATGTGTAGACTATTAGCCAGACCAACTCACAGCCACTATGAAAAGACTATTAGCCAGACCAACTCACAGCCACTATGTGTAGACAAATGGATGGAGGATGGGCTCCATCCTCCACCCAGCAGCACCTCAGTCAGTGTAAGTGATCCGACCCAGATCCTACCCAGATTCTGCTGTCTGTCCAAGGCCAGATAGAAGGGTGTCGTGTTACTGTGGTTCCCTAGGGAACGGAGAGGACAGACTGCAGTCTACTGAGTGGCTGTAGTGGAGGGGCTTGAGCCAGCCAGGGGTTGTGTCCCAAATCGCACCCTATTCCCTATATAGTGCACTACTTTTGCCCAGGGCCCATAGGCCTCAGCTGACACTAGGAGTAGGGTGCCATTTAGAGGCAGACAGCGTTAGCCTTCTGTCAGTGTAAATGTTCTGAACGTTGTGGATAGAAATGTCATGAATAGATCAGACTATGACATGATTGCTTACTCAACGTGTCATAGAGGGATATCTGTTCAGACAGTGTATTCTACATCTTAATGTTTTGTCCTACAAAATGGGGTCCTGCATCTCTGACCTTACTGCTGCTACAGAACCAACTGGACTGACCCGTGTCTGACCTGTAGTCTGACCTGTAGTCTGACCCGTAGTCTGACCCGTAGTCTGACCTGTAGTCTGACCTGTAGTCCTGTCTTCATGGCTGGACTGACCTGTAGTCTGACCTGTAGTCTGACCTGTAGTCTGACCTGTAGTCTGACCTGTAGTCTGACCTGTAGTCTGACCTGTAGTCCTGTCTTCAGGGCTGGACTGACCTGTAGTCTGACCTGTAGTCTGACCTGTAGTCTGACCTGTAGTCTGACCTGTAGTCCTGACCTGTAGTCCTGACCTGTAGTCCTGACCTGTACTGTAGTCCTGACCTGTAGTCTGACCTGTAGTCCTGACCTGTAGTCCTGACCTGTAGTCCTGTCCTGTCTTCAGGGCTGGACTGACCTGTAGTCCTGACCTTCGGGGCTGGGCTGACTGTTTCAATCGGTGACGTCACTCGCTCTGAGACCTTGAAGTAGTTGTTCCCTTTGCTCTGCAAGGGCCGTGGCTTCTGTGGAGTGATGGGTAACGATGCTTGTGGGAGGCAGTTGTTGATGTGTCCCTGGTTGGAGCCCAGGTAGGGGCGAGGAGAGGAAGTAGCTATACTGTTACACTAAGAGGGGTTTATAAATGAGCATCAACCAGTGGGTCTTGCGACGGGTTTACAGAGATGACCAATTTAAAGAGCATAGAGTGCAGTGATGTGTCTTGTAAGGAGCATTGGTGACAAATCTGATGGCTGAATGGTAAAGAACATCTAGTCGCTCGAACACCCTTACCTGCCGATCTATAAATTACATCTCCGTAGTCTAGCATGGGTTGGATGGTCATCTGAATCAGGGTTAGTTTGGCAGCTGGGGTGAAAGAGGAGCGATTACGATAGAGGAAACCAAGTCTAAACCCCTGGGGCGGCAGGGTCGTCTAGTGGTTGGTGTTGGACTAGTAACCAGAAGGTTGCAGGTTCAAACCCCGAGCTGACAAGGTACAAATCTGTCGTTCTGCCCCTGAACAGGCAGTTAACCCACTTTTCCTAGGCTTTCATTGAAAATAAGAATTTGTTCTTAACTGACTTGCCTAGTTAAATAAAGGTAAATAAAAAGCATAGATTTAACTTTAGCCTGTAGCTTTGATATGTGCCGAGAGAAGAACAGTGTACTGTCTAGCCATACTCCCAAGTACTTGTATGAGGTGACTACCTCAAGCTCTAATCCCTCAGAGGCAGTAATCTCACCTGTGGGGAAAGGGACATTCTTACCAAACCACATGACCTTTGTTTTGGAGGTGTTCTAAATGAGGTTAAGGGTAGAGAAAGCTTGTTGAACACTAAGAAAGCTTTGTTGTAGAGCATTTAATACAACATTTGGGGAGTGGCCAGCTGAGTATAAGACTATGTCATCTGCATATAAATGGATAGTAGAGCTTCCTACTGCCTGAGCTATGTTGTTGATGCTAATTGAGAAGAGCGTGGGACCTAGGATCGAGCCTTGGGGTACTCCCATGTGACAGGCACTGGCTGAGACAGCAGATGTTCTGACTTTATACACTGTTCTCTTTGATTATTATTATTATTATTATATTATAGGTAGTTAGCAAACCAGGCCAAAGACCCCTCAGAGATACCAATACTCCTTAGCCGCAACACAAGAATGGAATGATAAATGAAGGCTGGTTCAACCCGAGTCCTACGTCTGCTACCCTAACCCCTAAAACTTGACTCTCTGTCCTCTCTCTGCTCTCTATCCTCTCTCTATCCTCTTGCTCTCTATACTCTTTCTGTCCTCTCCCATTTTCATGACAGGTGGCTGTGGCTCTACATGACACAGTGGGGGAGGAGAAATCTGTCAGGCTGTACGTTGGGTTGGTTCCCTTCACTTATAAAATCTGCGATACAGAGAACGAGGACAGAATCCTTCTGGTAGAGGGATGGGTTTTCCCTAAAAAAAACCTGGTAGAGGGGTGGGCTTTCCCTAAAAACCTCCTAGTAGAGGGGTGGGCTTTCCCTAAAAACCTCCTAGTAGAGGGGTGGGCTTTCCCTAAAAAAAAACCTGGTAGAGGGGTGGGCTTTCCCTAAAAAAAAACCTGGTAGAGGAGTGGGCTTTCCCTAAAAAACACCCTGGTAGAGGGGTGGGCTTTCCCTAAAAAAAACCCTGGTAGAGGGGTGGGCTTTCCCTAAAAAAAACCCTGGTAGAGGGGTGGGCTTTCCCTAAAAAAAACCCTGGTAGAGGGGTGGGCTTTCCCTAAAACCCCCCTGGTAGAGGGGTGGGCTTTCCCTAAAACCCCCCTGGTAGAGGGGTGGGCTTTCCCTAAAAACCCCCTGGTAGAGGGGTGGGCTTTCCCTAAAAACCCCTGGTAGAGGGGTGGGCTTTCCCTAAAAACCCTGGTAGAGGGGTGGGCTTTCCCTAAAAACCCCTGGTAGAGGGGTGGGCTTTCCCTAAAAACCCCCTGGTAGAGGGATGGGCTTTCCCTAAAACCTCCTGGTAGAGGGATGGGCTTTCCCTAAAAACCTCCTGGTAGAGGGATGGGCTTTCCCTAAAAACCTCCTGGTAGAGGGATGGGCTTTCCCTAAAAACCTCCTGGTAGAGGGGTGGGCTTTCCCTAAAAACCTCCTGGTAGAGGGATGGGCTTTCCCTAAAAACCTCCTGGTAGAGGGATGGGCTTTCCCTAAAAACCTCCTGGTAGAGGGATGGGCTTTCCCTAAAAACCTCCTGGTAGAGGGATGGGCTTTCCCTAAAAACCTTGTCAATTAATTAACTACCAAGTGCTGTGCATACTTTGGCAGAATGATATCATGATTATTTGCATCAGTATTTGTTTAGCAAACTCTACCATCACATGTTGTGTTTTTACCATGTCATGTTGTGATGCTACCACATTGTGTTGCTACTATGCTGTGTTGCTACGTTGTTACCATGTTGCTGTTGCCTTGCTATGTTGTAATTTTGGCCCCCTTATGTAGTGTTCTCTCTCTTGTCGTGATGTGTGTTTTGTCTCATATTTATATTGTATTTAAAAAATATATATATATTTGGTCCTGTTACCGGCCCTCGCAGGAGGCCTTTGCCTTTGGTAGGCCGCTCATTAAATAAGAATTTGTTCTTAACCGACTTGCCTGTTAAATAAATAAATAACAAAATGTAGCCTTGAAAACAGTGGTAAACAGCCTCTTGCTTGGTGCACACTGGAATCAAAAAGAGAACAACACCAGACAATAACTGGCAGTGGCCCTATTTCAGATGACTTCTCTCGCTCTCTCTCTCGCTCTCTCTCTCGCTCTCTCTCGCCTCTCTCTCGCTCTCTCTCTGCTCTCTCTCGCTCTCTCTCTCTGCTCTCTCTCTCGCTCTCTCTCGCTCTCTCTCACTGGCAGTGGCCCTATTTCGAGATGACTTCTCTCTCTCGCTCTCTCTCGCTCTCTCTCGCTCTCTCTCTCGCTCTCTCTCTCGCTCTCTCTCGCTCTCTCTCACTGGCAGTGGCCCTATTTCAGATGACTTCTCTCTCTCTCTCTCTCTCTCTCTCTCTCGCTGTCTTTGTCTCTCTCGCTCTCTTCTGTGTAAACAGTCAGCTCAGGCCTTTGGTTACACTGTGATTCAGACGTGCAATTTTTCCTCTCTCCTGTCAGTGTAAGTCACAGAGCATACTAATGTTCTTTGACCGGTCTTGTGCTACAGGACTGTGTGTGTTAGACTGGACAGTCTTAATGGA
>NW_026285849.1:0-10671 GCF_023373465.1 Oncorhynchus keta | reverse complement strand
TTAGTAATCAGCCCTGATGTCCCTCCATCAACCCTCTCCTGTTTAGTAATCAGCCCTGATGTCCCTCCATCCAACCCTCTCCTGTTTAGTAATCAGCCCCTCCATCCAACCCTCTAATGATGCCCTGATGTCCCTCCATCCAACCCTCTCCTGTTTAGTAATCAGCCCTGATGTCCCTCCATCCAACCCTCTCCTGTTTAGTAATCAGCCCTGATGTCCCTCCATCCAACCCTCTCCTGTTTAGTAATCAGCCCTGATGTCCCTCCATCCAACCCTCTAATGTTTAGTAATCAGCCCTGATGTCCCTCCATCCAACCCTCTAATGTTTAGTAATCAGCCCTGATGTCCCTCCATCAACCCTCTAATGTTTAGTAATCAGCCCTGATGACCCTCCATCCAACCCTCTCCTGTTTAGTAATCAGCCCTGATGTCCCTCCATCCAACCCTCTCCTGTTTAGTAAACCCTCAGTAATCCCTGATGTCCCTCCATCCAACCCTCTCCTGTTTAGTAATCAGCCCTGATGTCCCTCCATCCAACCCTCTCCTGTTTATTAATCAGCCCTGATGACCCTCCATCCAACCCTCTCCTGTTTAGTAATCAGCCCTGATGACCCTCCATCCAACCCTCTCCTGTTTAGTAATCAGCCCTGATGTCCCTCCATCCAACCCTCTCCTGTTTAGTAATCAGCCCTGATGTCCCTCCATCCAACCCTCTCCTGTTTAGTAATCAGCCCTGATGACCCTCCATTAACCCTCTAATGTTTAGTAATCAGCCCTGATGTCCCTCCATAACCCTCTCCTGTTTAGTAATCAGCCCTGATGTCCCTCCATTCTCCTCTGAATTAGCCCTGAGACAACCCTCTCCTGTTTAGTAATCAGCCTGATGTCCCTCCATCCAACCCTCTCCTGTTTAGTAATCAGCCCTGATGATCCCCTCTCCTGTTTAGTAATCAGCCTTTCTCCTGAATTAACCCTAGACATTATCCTGCTGATGAAGTCTTTCTCCCCTGAATTAACCCTAGACATTATCCTGCTGATGAAGCCTTTCTCCCTGAATTAACCTAGACATTATCCTGCTGATGAAGTCTTTCTCCCTGAATTAACCCTAGACATTATCCTGCTGATGAAGTCTTTCTCCCCTGAATTAACCTAGACATTATCCTGCTGATGAAGCCTTTCTCCCCTGAATTAACCTAGACATTATCCTGCTGATGAAGTCTTTCTCCCCTGAATTAACCCTAGACATTATCCTGCTGATGAAGCCTTTCTCCTGAATTAACCCTAGACATTATCCTGCTGATGAAGACTTTCTCCCTGAATTAACCCTAGACATTATCCTGCTGATGAAGCCTTTCTCCCCTGAATTAACCCCCCTAGACATTATCCTGCTGATGAAGTCTTTCTCCCTGAATTAACCTAGACATTATCCTGCAGATGAAGCTTTCTCCTGAATTAACCCTAGACATTATCCTGCTGATGAAGTCTTTCTCCCTGAATTAACCCTAGACATTATCCTGGTGATGAAGTCTTTCTCCCCTGAATTAACCCTAGACATTATCCTGGTGATGAAGTCTTTCTCCCTGAATTAACCTAGACATTATCCTGCTGATGAAGTCTTTCTCCCTGAATTAACCCGAGACATTATCCTGCTGATGAAGTCTTTCTCCCTGAATTAACCCTAGACATTATCCTGCTGATGAAGTCTTTCTCCCCTGAATTAACCCTAGACATTATCCTGCTGATGAAGTCTTTCTCCCCTGAATTAACCCTAGACATTATCCTGCTGATGAAGTCTTTCTCCCCTGAATTAACCCTAGACATTATCCTGCTGATGAAGTCTTTCTCCCCTGAATTAACCCTAGACATTATCCTGCTGATGAAGTCTTTCTCCCCTGAATTAACCCTAGACATTATCCTGCTGATGAAGCCTTTCTCCCCTGAATTAACCCTAGACATTATCCTGCTGATGAAGTCTTTCTCCCCTGAATTAACCCTAGACATTATCCTGCTGATGAAGTCTTTCTCCCTGAATTAACCCTAGACATTATCCTGCTGATGAAGTCTTTCTCCCTGAATTAACCCTAGACATTATCCTGCTGATGAAGTCTTTCTCCCTGAATTAACCCTAGACATTATCCTGCTGATGAAGCCTTTTCCCCTGAATTAACCCTAGACATTATCCTGCTGATGAAGCCTTTCTCCCCTGAATTAACCCTAGACATTATCCTGCTGATGAAGCCTTTCTTCCTGAATTAACCCTAGACATTATCCTGCTGATGAAGTCTTTCTCCCCTGAATTAACCCTAGACATTATCCTGCTGATGAAGTCTTTCTCCGCTGAATTAACCCTAGACATTATCCTGCTGATGAAGTCTTTCTCCCCTGAATTAACCCTAGACATTATCCTGCTGATGAAGTCTTTCTTCCCTGAATTAACCCGAGACATTATCCTGCTGATGAAGTCTTTCTCCCCTGAATTAACCCTAGACATTATCCTGCTGATGAAGTCTTTCTCCCCTGAATTAACCCTAGACATTATCCTGCTGATGAAGCCTTTCTCTCCTGAATTAACCCTAGACATTATCCTGCTGATGAAGTCTTTCTCCCCTGAATTAACCCTAGACATTATCCTGCTGATGAAGCCTTTCTCCCCTGAATTAACCCTAGACATTATCCTGCTGATGAAGCCTTTCTCCCCTGAATTAACCCTAGACATTATCCTGCTGATGAAGCCTTTCTCCCCTGAATTAACCCTAGACATTATCCTGCTGATGAAGCCTTTCTTCCCTGAATTAACCCTAGACATTATCCTGCTGATGAAGCCTTTCTCCCCTGAATTAACCCTAGACATTATCCTGCTGATGAAGTCTTTCTTCCCTGAATTAACACTAGACATTATCCTGCTGATGAAGCCTTTCTCCCCTGAATTAACCCTAGACATTATCCTGCTGATGAAGTCTTTCTTCCCTGAATTAACCCTAGACATTATCCTGCTGATGAAGCCTTTCTTCCCTGAATTAACCCTAGACATTATCCTGCTGATGAAGCCTTTCTCCCCTGAATTAACCCGAGACATTATCCTGCTGATGAAGACTTTCTCCCCTGAATTAACCCTAGACATTATCCTGCTGATGAAGTCTTTCTCCCCTGAATTAACCCTAGACATTATCCTGCTGATGAAGTCTTTCTCATCTGAATTAACCCGAGACATTATCCTGCTGATGAAGCCTTTCTCCCCTGAATTAACCCGAGACATTATCCTGCTGATGAAGCCTTCCTCCCCTGAATTAACCCGAGACATTATCCTGCTGATGAAGTCTTTCTCCCCTGAATTAACCCTAGACATTATCCTGCTGATGAAGCCTTCCTCCCCTGAATTAACCCTAGACATTATCCTGCTGATGAAGTCTTTCTCCCCTGAATTAACCCGAGACATTATCCTGCTGATGAAGTCTTTCTCCCCTGAATTAACCCTAGACATTATCCTGCTGATGAAGCCTTTCTTCCCTGAATTAACCCTAGACATTATCCTGCTGATGAAGCCCTTCTCCCCTGAATTAACCCGAGACATTATCCTGCTGATGAAGACTTTCTCCCCTGAATTAACCCTAGACATTATCCTGCTGATGAAGTCTTTCTCCCCTGAATTAACCCTAGACATTATCCTGCTGATGAAGTCTTTCTCATCTGAATTAACCCGAGACATTATCCTGCTGATGAAGCCTTTCTCCCCTGAATTAACCCGAGACATTATCCTGCTGATGAAGCCTTCCTCCCCTGAATTAACCCGAGACATTATCCTGCTGATGAAGTCTTTCTCCCCTGAATTAACCCTAGACATTATCCTGCTGATGAAGCCTTCCTCCCCTGAATTAACCCTAGACATTATCCTGCTGATGAAGTCTTTCTCCCCTGAATTAACCCGAGACATTATCCTGCTGATGAAGTCTTTCTCCCCTGAATTAACCCTAGACATTATCCTGCTGATGAAGACTTTCACATTCAATACACCACTTCTCTCCCTCCTCCTCCCTCCCCTTTCTCATCCTCCTTCCTCCTCTTTCCTCCTTTTCCCCCTTCTCTTCCCCTATCCTCTTCTTCCCTTCCCTTCCTCCTCCTCATCCCTCCCCATCATCCCTTCCCTTCCTTCCTCCCCACCCTCCACTTCCTCCTCCCTCCCCCTCCTTCTCCTCCCTCCCATTCCTCCTCCTCCTCTCTCCCCCTCATCCCCCTCCCTCCACTTCCTCCTCACTTCCCTCATCCCCCTCCCTCCCCTCCTTCTCCTCCCTCCTTCCTTCCTCCTCTCTCCCCTCCCTCCCCTCCTCCTCTCTCCCCTCCCTCCCCTCATCCCTCCTTCTTCCTCCTCCCCCTCCCCTTCCTCCTCCTCATCCCCTTCCTCCTCCTCCTCCCTCCCCTTACTCTTCCCTCCCTTTTCCTTCCTCCTCCCCCCCCTCCGCTTCCTCCTCCTCCCCTTCCCTTCCCTTCCTTCCTTCCTTCCTTCTTCCCTTCCTTCCCCTCCTCCCTCCTTCCTCTTCCCTCCCTCCTTCCTTCCTCCTCCTCCTCCTCCCTCCCCTTCCTCTTCCCTCCTTCCTCCCCTTCCTCTTCCCTCCCTTCCCTCCTCCTCCTCCTCCCTCCCCTTCCTCTTCCTCCTCCCTTCCCTTCCTCCTCCTCCTTCCTCCTCCTTCCTCCTCCTCCCTTCCCTTCCTCCTCTTCCTCTTCCCTCCTTCCCTTCCCTTCCTTCCTCCTCCTCCTCCTCCTCCCTCCCCTTCCTCTTCCCTCCCTTCCCTTCCTCCTCCTCCCCCTCCCCTTCCCTCCCCTTCCTCCTCCTCCTCCTTCCCTTCCCTACCCCTTCCCTTCCCTTCCGTTCCTCCTCCTCCCTTCCCTTCCCTACCCCTTCCCTTCCCTTCCTTCCCTTCCCTTCCGTTCCCTTCCTTCCCTTCCCTTCCTTCCCTTCCTCCTCCCTCCCTCCCTTCCTCCTCCTCCTCCCTCCCCTTCCTCCTCCTCCTCACTCCCCTCAAAGTGCTGTACAGAAACCCAGCCTAAAACCCCAAACAGCAAGCAATGCAGGTGTAGAAGCACGGTGGCTAGGAAAACTCCCTAGAAAGGCCAAAACCTAGGAAGAAACCTAGAGAGGAACCAGGCCATGTGGGGTGGCCAGTCCTCTTCTGGCTGTGCCGGGTGGAGATTATAACAGAACATGGCCAAGATGTTCAAATGTTCATAAATGACCAGCATGGTCCAATAATAATTAGGCAGAACAGTTGAAACTGGAGCAGCAGCACGGCCAGGTGGACTGGGGACAGCAAGGAGTCATCGTGTCAGGTCGTCCTGAGGCATGGTCCTAGGGCTCAGGTCCTCCGAGTGAGAGAAAGAAAGAGAGAAAGAGAGAATTAGAGAGAGCACACTTAAATTCACACAGGACACCGAATAGGAAAGGAGAGGTACTCCAGATATAACAAACTGACCCTAGCCCCCCGACACAAACTACTGCAGCATAAATACTGGAGGCTGGGTCTCCCTCGCCTTCCCCTAGCCTCTCCCCTGGTACTGTTCTGCTCCATCCCAGTCCTAACCCCCACAGCCATCTGTAGTCAGCTCAGCCTCTCCCCTAGTACTGTTCTGCTCCATCCCAGTCCTAACCCCCACAGCCATCTGTAGTCAGCTCAGCCTCTCCCCTAGTACTGTTCTGCTCCATCCCAGTCCTAACCCCCACAGCCATCTGTAGTCAGCTCAGCCTCTCCCCTAGTACTGTTCTTCTCCATCCCAGTCCTAACCCCCACAGCCATCTGTAGTCAGCTCAGCCTCTCCCCTGGTACTGTTCTGCTCCATCCCAGTCCTAACCCCCACAGCCATCTGTAGTCAGCTCAGCCTCTCCCCTGGTACTGTTCTGCTCCACCCCAGTCCTAACCCCCACAGCCATCTGTAGTCAGCTCAGCCTCTCCCCTCTTACTGTTCTGCTCCATCCCAGTCCTAACCCCCACAGCCATCTGTAGTCAGCTCAGCCTCTCCCCTAGTACTGTTCTGCTCCATCCCAGTCCTAACCCCCACAGCCATCTGTAGTCAGCTCAGCCTCTCCCCTAGTACTGTTCTGCTCCATCCCAGTCCTAACCCCCACAGCCATCTGTAGTCAGCTCAGCCTCTCCCCTGGTACTGTTCTGCTCCATCCCAGTCCTCACCCCCACAGCCATCTGTATTCAGCTCAGCCTCTCCCCTAGTACTGTTCTGCTCCATCCCAGTCCTAACCCCCACAGCCATCTGTAGTCAGCTCAGCCTCTCCCCTAGTACTGTTCTGCTCCATCCCAGTCCTAACCCCCACAGCCATCTGTAGTCAGCTCAGCCTCTCCCCTAGTACTGTTCTGCTCCATCCCAGTCCTAACCCCCACAGCCATCTGTAGTCAGCTCAGCCTCTCCCCTAGTACTGTTCTGCTCCATCCCAGTCCTAACCCCCACAGCCATCTGTAGTCAGCTCAGCCTCTCCCCTGGTACTGTTCTGCTCCATCCCAGTCCTAACCCCCACAGCCATCTGTAGTCAGCTCAGCCTCTCACCTAGTACTGTTCTGCTCCATCCCAGTCCTAACCCCCACAGCCATCTGTAGTCAGCTCAGCCTCTCCCCTAGTACTGTTCTGCTCCATCCCAGTCCTAACCCCCACAGCCATCTGTAGTCAGCTCAGCCTCTCCCCTAGTACTGTTCTGCTCCATCCCAGTCCTAACCCCCACAGCCATCTGTATTCAGCAAAGCCTCTCCCCTAGTACTGTTCTGCTCCATCCCAGTCCTAACCCCCACAGCCATCTGTAGTCAGCTCAGCCTCTCCCCTAGTACTGTTCTGCTCCATCCCAGTCCTAACCCCCACAGCCATCTGTAGTCAGCTCAGCCTCTCCCCTGGTACTGTTCTGCTCCATCCCAGTCCTAACCCCCACAGCCATCTGTAGTCAGCTCAGCCTCTCCCCTAGTACTGTTCTGCTCCATCCCAGTCCTAACCCCCATAGCCATATGTAGTCAGCTCAGCCTCTCCCCTAGTACTGTTCTGCTCCATCTGGCCTAACCCCCACAGCCATCTGTAGTCAGCTCAGCCTCTCCCCTGGTACTGTTCTGCTCCATCCCAGTCCTCACCCCCACAGCCATCTGTAGTCAGCTCAGCCTCTCCCCTGGTACTGTTCTGCTCCATCCCAGTCCTCACCCCCACAGCCATCTGTAGTCAGCTCAGCCTCTCCCCTAGTACTGTTCTGCTCCATCCCAGTCCTAACCCCCACAGCCATCTGTAGTCAGCTCAGCCTCTCCCCTCGTACTGTTCTGCTCCATCCCAGTCCTAACCCCCACAGCCATCTGTAGTCAGCTCAGCCTCTCCCCTGGTACTGTTCTGCTCCATCCCAGTCCTCACCCCCACAGCCATCTGTATTCAGCTCAGCCTCTCCCCTAGTACTGTTCTGCTCCATCCCAGTCCTAACCCCCACAGCCATCTGTAGTCAGCTCAGCCTCTCCCTGGTACTGTTCTGCTCCATCCCAGTCCTAACCCCCACAGCCATCTGTAGTCAGCTCAGCCTCTCCCCTAGTACTGTTCTGCTCCATCCCAGTCCTAACCCCCACAGCCATCTGTAGTCAGCTCAGCCTCTCCCCTAGTACTGTTCTGCTCCATCCCAGTCCTAACCCCCACAGCCATCTGTAGTCAGCTCAGCCTCTCCCCTGGTACTGTTCTGCTCCATCCCAGTCCTAACCCCCACAGCCATCTGTAGTCAGCTCAGCCTCTCCCCTAGTACTGTTCTGCTCCATCCCAGTCCTAACCCCCCACAGCCATCTGTAGTCAGCTCAGCCTCTCCCCTAGTACTGTTCTGCTCCATCCCAGTCCTAACCCCCACAGCCATCTGTAGTCAGCTCAGCCTCTCCCCTGGTACTGTTCTGCTCCATCCCAGTCCTAACCCCCACAGCCATCTGTATTCAGCAAAGCCTCTCCCCTAGTACTGTTCTGCTCCATCCCAGTCCTAACCCCCACAGCCATCTGTAGTCAGCTCAGCCTCTCCCCTAGTACTGTTCTGCTCCATCCCAGTCCTAACCCCCACAGCCATCTGTAGTCAGCTCAGCCTCTCCCTGGTACTGTTCTGCTCCATCCCAGTCCTAACCCCCCCACAGCCATCTGTAGTCAGCTCAGCCTCTCCCCTAGTACTGTTCTGCTCCATCCCAGTCCTAACCCCCACAGCCATCTGTAGTCAGCTCAGCCTCTCCCCTGGTACTGTTCTGCTCCATCCCAGTCCTAACCCCCACAGCCATCTGTAGTCAGCTCAGCCTCTCCCCTGGTACTGTTCTGCTCCATCCCAGTCCTAACCCCCACAGCCATCTGTAGTCAGCTCAGCCTCTCCCCTGGTACTGTTCTGCTCCATCCCAGTCCTAACCCCCACAGCCATCTGTAGTCAGCTCAGCCTCTCCCCTGGTACTGTTCTGCTCCATCCCAGTCCTAACCCCCACAGCCATCTGTAGTCAGCTCAGCCTCTCCCTGGTACTGTTCTGCTCCATCCCAGTCCTAACCCCCACAGCCATCTGTATTCAGCTCAGCCTCTCCCCCCTAGTACTGTTCTGCTCCATCCCAGTCCTAACCCCCACAGCCATCTGTAGTCAGCTCAGCCTCTCCCCAGTACTGTTCTGCTCCATCCCAGTCCTAACCCCCACAGCCATCTGTAGTCAGCTCAGCCTCTCCCCTAATACTGTTCTGCTCCATCCCAGTCCTAACCCCCACAGCCATCTGTAGTCAGCTCAGCCTCTCCCCTAGTACTGTTCTGCTCCATCCCAGTCCTAACCCCCACAGCCATCTGTAGTCAGCTCAGCCTCTCCCCTGGTACTGTTCTGCTCCATCCCAGTCCTAACCCCCACAGCCATCTGTAGTCAGCTCAGCCTCTCCCTGGTACTGTTCTGCTCCATCCCAGTCCTACCCCCACAGCCATCTGTAGTCAGCTCAGCCTCTCCCCTGGTACTGTTCTGCTCCATCCCAGTCCTAACCCCCACAGCCATCTGTAGTCAGCTCAGCCTCTCCCCTAGTACTGTTCTGCTCCATCCCAGTCCTAACCCCACAGCCATCTGTAGTCAGCTCAGCCTCTCCCCTAGTACTGTTCTGCTCCATCCCAGTCCTAACCCCCACAGCCATCTGTATTCAGCTCAGCCTCTCCCCTAGTACTGCCTGCTCCATCCCAGTCCTAACCCCCACAGCCATCTGTAGTCAGCTCAGCCTCTCCCCTAGTACTGTTCTGCCATCCCAGTCCTAACCCCCACAGCCATCTGTAGTCAGCTCAGCCTCTCCCTGGTACTGTTCTGCCCATCCCAGTCCTAACCCCCACAGCCATCTGTAGTCAGCTCAGCCTCTCCCCTGGTACTGTTCTGCTCCATCCCAGTCCTAACCCCCACAGCCATCTGTAGTCAGCTCAGCCTCTCCCCTGGTACTGTTCTGCTACATCCCAGTCCTAACCCCCACAGCCATCTGTAGTCAGCTCAGCCTCTCCCCTGGTACTGTTCTGCTCCATCCCAGTCCTAACCCCCACAGCCATCTGTAGTCAGCTCAGCCTCTCCCCTAGTACTGTTCTGCTCCATCCCAGTCCTAACCCCCACAGCCATCTGTAGTCAGCTCAGCCTCTCCCCTAGTACTGTTCTGCCCATCCCAGTCCTAACCCCCACAGCCATCTGTAGTCAGCTCAGCCTCTCCCCTAGTACTGTTCTGCTCCATCCCAGTCCTAACCCCCACAGCCATCTGTATTCAGCTCAGCCTCTCCCCTGGTACTGTTCTGCTCCATCCCAGTCCTAACCCCCCACAGCCATCTGTAGTCAGCTCAGCCTCTCCCCTAGTACTGTTCTGCTCCATCCCAGTCCTAACCCCCACAGCCATCTGTAGTCAGCTCAGCCTCTCCTGGTACTGTTCTGCTCCATCCCAGTCCTAACCCCCTCACAGCCATCTGTAGTCAGCTCAGCCTCTCCCTGGTACTGTTCTGCTCCATCCCAGTCCTAACCCCCACAGCCATCTGTAGTCAGCTCAGCCTCTCCCCTAGTACTGTTCTGCTACATCCCAGTCCTAACCCCCACAGCCATCTGTAGTCAGCTCAGCCTCTCCCTAGTACTGTTCTGCTCCATCCCAGTCCTAACCCCCACAGCCATCTGTAGTCAGCTCAGCCTCTCCCCTAGTACTGTTCTGCTCCATCCCAGTCCTAACCCCCACAGCCATCTGTAGTCAGTCAGCCTCTCCCCTAGTACTGTTCTCTGCTCCATCCCAGTCCTAACCCCCACAGCCATCTGTAGTCAGCTCCAGCCTCTCCCCTAGTACTGTTCTGCTCCATCCAGTCCTAACCCCCACAGCCATCTGTATTCAGCTCAGCCTCTCCCCTGGTACTGTTCTGCTCCATCCCAGTCCTAACCCCCACAGCCATCTGTAGTCAGCTCAGCCTCTCCCCCTGGTACTGTTCTTGCTCCATCCCAGTCCTAACCCCACAGCCATCTGTAGTCAGCTCACCCTCTCCCCTGTACTGTTCTGCTCCATCCCAGTCCTCACCCCCACAGCCATCTGTATTCAGCTCAGCCTCTCCTGGTACTGTTCTGCTCCATCCCAGTCCTAACCCCCACAGCCATCTGTAGTCAGCTCAGACTCTCCCTAGTACTGTTCTGCTCCATCCCAGTCCTCACCCCCACAACCATCTGTATT
>NW_026285848.1:0-12792 GCF_023373465.1 Oncorhynchus keta | reverse complement strand
TTTACATTTAAGTCATTTAGCAGACGCTCTTATCCAGAGCGACTTACAAATTGGTGCATTCACCTTATGACATCCAGTGGAACAGCCACTTTACAATAGTGCATCTAAATCTTTTAAGGGGGGTGAGAAGGATTACTCATCCTATCCTAGGTCATTCCTTAAAGAGGTGGGGTTTCAGGTGTCTCCCGGAAGTGTGGTGATTGACTCCGCTGTCCTGGCCGTCGTGAGGGAGTTTGTTCCACCATTGGGAGGCCAGAGCAGCGAACAGTTTTGACTGGGCTGAGCGGGAACTGTACTTCCTCAGTGGTAGGGAGGCGAAGCAGGCCAGAGGTGGATGAACGCAGTGCCCGTTGTTTGGGTGTAGGGCCTGATCAGAGCCTGGAGGTACTGAGGTGCCGTTCCCTCACAGCTCCGTAGAGCAAGCACCATGGTCTTGTAGCGGATGCAAGCTTCAACTGGAAGCCAGTGGAGAGAGCCGGAGGAGCGGGGTGACGTGGAGAGAACTTGGGAAGGTTGAACACCAGACGGGCTGCGGCGTTCTGGATGAGTTGTAGGGGTTTAATGGCACAGGCAGGGAGCCCAGCCAACAGCGGAGTTGCAGTAATCCAGGCGGGAGATGACAAGTGCCTGGATTAGGACCTGCGCCGCCTCCTGTGTGAGGCAGGGTCGTACTCTGCGGATGTTGTAGAGCATGAACCTACAGGAACGGGCCACCGCCTTGATGTTAGTTGAGAACGACAGGGTGTTGTCCAGGATCACGCCAAGGTTCTTAGCGCTCTGGGAGGAGGACACAATGGAGTTGTCAACACGTGATGGCGAGATCATGGAACGGGCAGTCCTTCCCCGGGAGGAAGAGCAGCCCGTCTTGCCGAGGTTCAGCTTGAGGTGGTGATCCGTCATCCACACTGATATGTCTGCCAGACATGCAGAGATGCGATTCGCCACCTGGTCATCAGAAGGGGGAAAGGAGAAGATTAATTGTGTGTCGTCTGCATAGCAATGATAGGAGAGACCATGTGAGGTTATGACAGAGCCAAGTGACTTGGTGTATAGCGAGAATAGGAGAGGGCCTAGAACAGAGCCCTGGGGGACACCAGTGGTGAGGAGACAGATTCTCGCCACGCCACCTGGTAGGAGCGACCTGTCAGGTAGGACGCAATCCAAGCTGGGCCGCGCCGGAGATGCCCAACTCGGAGAGGGTGGAGAGGAGGATCTGATGGTTCACAGTATCGAAGGCAGCCGATAGGTCTAGAAGGATGAGAGCAGAGGAGAGAGAGTTAGCTTTAGCAGTGCGGAGCGCCTCCGTGATGCAGAGAAGAGCAGTCTCAGTTGAATGACTAGTCTTGAAACCTGACTGATTTGGATCAAGAAGGTCATTCTGAGAGAGATAGCGGTAGAGCTGGCCAAGGACGGCACGTTCAAGAGTTTTGGAGAGAAAAGAAAGGAGGGATACTGGTCTGTAGTTGTTGACATCGGAGGGATCGAGTGTAGGTTTTTTCAGAAGGGGTGCAACTCCCGCTTCTCTTGAAGACGGAAGGGACGTAGCCAGCGGTCAGGGATGAGTTGATGAGCGAGGTGAGGTAAGGGAGAAGGTCTCCGGAAATGGTCTGGAGAAGAGAGGAGGGGATAGGGTCAAGCGGGCAGGTTGTTGGGCGGCCGTCGTCACAAGACGCGAGATTTCATCTGGAGAGAGAGGGGAGAAAGAGGTCAGAGCACAGGGTAGGGCAGTGTGAGCAGAACTAGCGGTGTCGCTTGACTTAGCAAACGAGGATCGGATGTCGTCGACCTTCTTTTCAAAATGGTTGACGAAGTCATCTGCAGAGAGGGAGGAGGGGAGGGGGAGGAGGATTCAGGAGGGAGGAGAAGGTGGCAAAGAGCTTCCTAGGGTTAGAGGCAGATGCTTGGAATTTAGAGTGGTAGAAAGTGGCTTTAGCAGCAGAGACAGAGGAGGAAAATGTAGAGAGGAGGGAGTGAAAGGATGCCAGGTCCGCAGGGAGGCGAAGCTTTCCTCCATTTCCGCTCGGCTGCCCGGAGCTCAGATGTCGGCATCCAACGGGTTTCAGGATGCGATTGTCTATGAGGATACTTTACAGCAGTGTTTCTTAAATTGTTGGTCGGACCCAAAATGGGCCCCGGGCATGTGAGAGTGAGTCGTAAAATGATGAGAATACATCTATAATTACACATTTATTTCTTCTTAATTTGGGTGGTTGGAGGACAATTTGAGTCATGGGAGGATTGACAATTTCTTGGGTCTTGAGCTGAAAAACATTTGTATTTTATTTTTAAGAACCCCTGTTTTAGAGCAAACGCATCAGCCTGTCAATCAGCAATTACAATAGATGGTCCGGTACTCTTCTGGTGAAGTTAGAGGGATCTGTCCTCCTGGCATATGTCTTGTTCATATACATCACCCAAATGATGCCGGTATAAAAACATGTACAGAAATGTCTCTTTGTTGGAATAATACATTGGAGGCCTTTCAGAAGTACATGCACGGAGGGCAGTGAAGTTCAGAGCTACAAAACAGTTTCCTTCTTAGTGCATATCAGACTGTGGCTAAACCTGCAGGTTGGGTTTATAGCTTCTCTTGGTGCACTAGCGATTTCCCCTTCCGTACTTGGGTGCCAAGTCTACCCTACCATGGACTGGCTGTGCAAGTGGACCTCTAGCCTGGTTGCTAGAGGTTTTCCACACAGCTGAGTAGCTCTGTCCTTTTCATTTGGGGCCTGTCTGCCTTCCATCATAACATGAAAAAAAAAAAAGATCTGAGCGATCCATGTGCTGAATGTACTATACCATAGTTACAGGACCCCTTCTATAGGGACAATTGTCTGGACACAGATTCAGCCTAGTCCAGGACTGAAAAAAACATGCACATTGGGGAATTTCTGTTGCAAGTACTTTTTGGTCCAGGACTCGACTTAATCAGTATCCTGGGAAATTTTCCCCGACTGTGTTCTTTCCAGCCTCAAAGTAACTGAGACAGACATCCATGGTAGAACATCCACTCACTTTCATTGAATCAAAATGGCTCTCTTTAATGTCATGTAGAGGAATGTTAATGTACAGTGCATTCGGAAAGTATTCAGACCCCTGGACTTTTTCCACATTTTATTACGTTACAGCCTTATTCTAAAATGTATTTAAATGTCTTTAATCCCTCAATTTACACACTACCCCATAATGACAAAGCAAATTTTTGCTAATACATTAAAAGTCAAAAACATAAATACCTTTATTTACGTAAGTATTCAGACACTTTACTATGAGACTCAAAATTTAGCTCGGGTGCATCCTGTTTCCATTGATCATCCTTGATGCTTGTACAACTTGTTTGGAGTCCACCTGTGGTAAATTGAATTGATTGGACATGACTTGGAAAGGCACACACCTTTCTATATAAGGTCCCACAGTTGACAGTGCATGTCAGAGCAAAAACCAAGCCATGAGGTCGAAGGAATTGTCCGTAAGAGCTCAGAAACAGGATTGTGTCGAGGCACAGCTCTGGGGAAAGGTGTATAAAATCCATAGACAGACTTTCAACGTGGCGCCGTCATAGGATGTCACCTTTCCAACAATTCAGTTCGTCAAGTTTATGCCCTGCTTGATATGCCCCGGTCAACTATAAGTGCTGTTATTGTGAAGTGGAAACGTCCAGAAGCAACAACGGCTCAGCCGCAAAGTGTTGGGCCACACAAGCTCACAGAATGGGACATTTCATAGGTCAAGAGTCCAGTCATGTCCGAATCCAAATAGATACACATGTCTCTTTGAGTTAGATTTGTGAGGGATACTGTGTTATAATGTTACAATTGACATATAACTTACTGTTTGTTGGTGGGTCTAATGGAGGGGCTGTTGGGGATCTACTTGAGGGCTGTTGGGGGCCTGGTGGAGGAGGCTGGGGGATCGACTCGAGGCTGTTGGGGGCGCATGGTGGAGGGGCTGTTGGGGGCCTGGTGGAGGGGCTGTTGGGGGATCGACTTGAGGGGCTGTTGGGGCGCATGGTGGAGGGGCTTTTGGGGGGATCTACTGGAGGGTCTGTTGGTGGGCCTGGTGGAGGGGCTGTTGGGGGGGGATCGACTCGAGGGCTGTTGGGGGCTGTTGAGTGTCTGCTGGGGGGCTTTGGGGTGATTGATTGATTCTAATGTAGTGGAATCTACACACAACAAGTATAGAATAAGGACTTTAGACCACTTTTGAGGAAAATTAACTTTGAACAAACCATCCATCCTTTAAATCGCAAGACAATAGAGTGAACCAACCCTTTAAAATGCACCATATGGGGTTGTGCCACATATGATAATTCAATAAGCCTAAATATTTGTCAGTGTTTACAGACAATAGCCAACTATGAATGATGGGTAATGGTAACGACCTCCTGTTCCTCCAGTTGTCCTTGGCGTTGTCACAGGAGAGAGTCAAGTGGTTCTTATGGGAGACCTACCATGTTAATGAATAAATGATTGGCTTTGTAATATCTGAAAATGTCTGTTTCTGATCGCTGACTCAGGGATGAACTTGTTTCTGCAAATGAAGAATTCATAGAATTGTCTGTATATGAAACTTCTAATTAATCTGGGTTGTGTTAGTAGGGCAATGCAACAGTTTTTTTGTTAATGTTTTGCAACAGAAGCATTTCTTATAGTCCCTCCCTGTTTCAGTCCATTTACTTCCATTTTGTTGCCTAATGAACACACCACCTGCAGTTTCCCACTCTTAAATACATGACTTGGCAAGGAAATGGGTGTATGCTATAAGCTGTTATAACTGGCACTCTAGTACAACATAACGCCTCCTCCGGGTATCCTTCAATGGCTCTCTCCCCCGGCAATACAACACCCCCTATCACTTGGACTTGTAACTGGAAGGTTGCAAGTTCAAACCCCGAGCTGACAAGGTACATATCTGTCGTTCTGCCCCTGAACAGGCAGTTAACCCACTGTTCCTAGGCCGTCATTGAAAATAAGAATTTGTTCTTAAATTTGTTAAATAAAGGTAAAATAAAAATAAAAAAATCTCCAAGCTGTTTACTTATTCAGTAAACTCAGGTTGCCTGACGACAACATCCATGTTTTCCACGGGGTTCAGTTCCATTTCCAGTTTTCCTTTCAGTGCTACAGGTTCTGCATGTGATCCAGTGGTGTGACTTCTGGGTCTATTTGTATGTGATGAACTCCAGGAACACATCCAGGTCCTGTGTATACATCTTTATATTCACCGTAAATGTCAGTCTCTGTCCTTTGTTCAAGCTTGAATATTCTCTGTATTAAGACCATTTTATAGACCATCTGATCTTCCAAGTATTGCAGGTGCATCTTATTTAATCACTTGAAATTCCTGTTAAAACACTTTCTCTTTGTACTGAAATTGGAGTGTTTTCTTGTCTTTTAGCTCTATCTGGTGGCCGGAATATGTCCCTAGCTTGCAGGTGAATTTTTGCATGGAATCTGCCTAACTTTTCCTTTCAGCGTTTTCAATTCTCTCAAGGACAAGATGTTACACTCAGCTCCTGTATCCAGATTAGCAGTAAGTTTGTGGTTGTTTATTTTCAGTGTTTCTGTCCATTGCTCTTTCTCATGTTTTTTTCTCATTGATGTTCACTAGCTGAGATACACATTGTGTTTCACTTAAATTGTCCCAATGAACATGTCCTCATTTCCTGCTGTCATCTCCCTGTCAACGCAGTGAATTACTTTGCATATATTACAGTACGCTGGACACTTTTTTGGTTCATGTTTTTGACCATTCTACCTGCAACCTAATATAATAATAATAATATATGCCATTTAGCCTTTTTCAGCGACTAGCTGTGTGCATACATTCTCTCTTTTACTAGCTGTGCACGGTCGTTGTCTAGTTTTGTGTTTTCCTTTGCTTATGCACCTTGTGAATGGGTACCTCGACTTCATAATGAAGCATTTTCAGTTGGCTCTGGCGCACTTCACTAGCAGGAAAATGTCTATTGCTCTACAACTAGCAGGAGATCTGGTTCTCAGAGTAATCTGCCGCACTTGGTCATTTGTGATTCCACACACAATTCTGTCACGTTTCAGTGACTCCTTAAGTTGTTGAAACTCAGTCTTTCGTTATATTTTTTAGATCACATAAGCAACAATTGACTCTGTCCTTGCACTCTCGTAAAAAAAAAAAAACTCAAATCAAATTTTATTTGTCACATACACATGGTTAGCAGATGTTAATGCGGTGAAGCAATGCTTGTGCTTCTAGTTCGACAATGCAGTAATAACCAACAAGTAATCTTGCTAACAATTCCAAAACTACTACCTTATAGACACAAGTGTAAGGGGATAAGAATACGTACATAAAGATATATGAGTGAGTGATGGCACAGAGCGGCATAGGCAAGATACAGTAGATGGTATCGAGTACAGTATATACATATGAGATGAGTATGTAAACAAAGTGGCATAGTTAAAGTGGCTAGTGATACATGTATTACATAAAGATGCAGTAGATGATATAGAGTACAGTATATACATATACATATGAGATTAATAATGTAGGGTATGTAAACATTATATTAGGTAGCATTGTTTAAAGTGGCTAGTGATATATTTTACATAATTTCCCATCAATTGCCATTATTAAAGTGGCTGGAGTTGAGTCAGTGTGTTGGCAGCAGCCACTCAATGTTAGTGGTGGCTGTTTAACAGTCTGATGGCCTTGAGATAGAAGCTGTTTTTCTCTCGGTCCCAGCTTTGATGCACCTGTACTGCCCTCGCCTTCTGGATGATAGCGAGGTGAACAGACAGTGGCTCGGGTGGTTGATGTCCTTGATGATCTTTATGGCCTTCCTGTGACATCGGGTGGTGTAGGTGTCCTGGAGGGCAGGTAGTTTGCCCCCGGTGATGCATTGTGCAGACCTCACTACCCTCTGGAGAGCCTCTGGAGAGCCTTACAGTTGTGGGCGGAGCAGTTGCCGTACCAGGCGGTGATACAGCCCGCCAGGATGCTCTCGATTGTGCATCTGTAGAAGTTTGTGAGTGCTTTTGGTGACAAGCCAAATTTCTTCAGCCTCCTGAGGTTGAAGAGGTGCTGCTGCGCCTTCTTCACGATGCTGTCTGTGTGGGTGGACCAATTCAGTTAGTCTGTGATGTGTACGCCGAGGAACTTAAAACTTACTACTCCTTACTCCCTCCCCACGACTGTTCCATCAATGTGGATAGGGGTGTTCCCTCTGCTGTTTCCTGAAGTCCACAATCACCTCCTTAGTTTTGTTGTAGCCATATACACAACTGTAATTTTGCACACAAGAAAACACGTGATGTTGAAGAGAAGCCCCACGAAGACTGGTAGCCCAAGATGTGCTAAAACATCACACACCAGAACCATTGATTCTGGAAAATGGACAGAAGGATAGCCCCATTCAGCTAAATGAAAGAATGGCGCCAAAGGGGATGGCTGCAGTTTTATGAGCTCCTAACCAACTGTGCTATTTTGTGTGTTCTCTTTGCATTGTTTGTAACTTATTTTGTACATAAGGTTGATGCTACCGTCTCTTATAACCGAAAAGAGATTCTGGACTTCAGAACAGCGATTACTCACTCAAACTGGGTGAAGATGTTTTCTTTAATGAGTCTGATGCAAAGGATATAATGCTGCTCCCAGACCAGGCCCAAATCCTTGTCATTCCCATGAAGAAAAGAAGAGAATACAGGGGGCGGAGATCAGGGTGCCTTGTGAGAGGTTGTCGGCAAATAGTTAACCCGCTTCTACCATCCATTCTATTGGCTAACCTGCAATCTATGGAGAATAAACTGGATGAGCTCCGTTCGAGACTATCCTACCAACGGGACTTTCAAAACTGTAGTATCTTATGTTTCACTGAGTTATGGCTGAACGACAACACAGATATTATACAGTTGGATGGGTTTTCTGTGCATTGGCAGGACAGAACAGTTAGATCCGGTAAGATGAGGGGTGGGGGTGTGTGTCTGTTTGTCAATAACAGCTGGTGCTGTTAACTGCATTGTTGTTTAAGGGCTTGTATAAGTAAGCTATTTACAGTAAGGTTATTATTGTTATTTTATTGTGTCACTTATTTGTTTATTTAATTTTTTTACTTTAGTTTATTTAGTAAATATTTTCTTAACTCTATTTTCTTAAATGCATTGTTGTTTAAGGGCTTGTAAGTAAGATATTTCCAGTAATATCTGTTGTATTTGGTGCATGTGACAAATAAAAATGTATTTGATTTGAAAGGGTAACGTTAAATGCACAGCCATTTTCAGCATTACCTCAGAGCACATAGCTATAGGCTACATTGGTCACTGTACCTATACCCGTCAAATAACGCACAGCTGTAGTGTCCATCAATAGCAATTAGACCCGCAAAAAAGCAAATGACATCACATCTAAAATATGTATTGAAGTAATGGCCTGAACTATACATTACATTTAAAAATCTGCCAAACAACCAGTAGGCTTACATGAGAGAGAACCTGGCAAGGCTGCCAGGGTCATAAATGTTGTAGCTTACCATTTAGATGAGTCGCAGCTTCCACCATGCTGTGTTGAACCTCAGGAGAAGTTTCTGATTCCATTTTCTTCCTGGTGAAATGTACTTCAGGTCCCTCTCAGCTGGACAAGCTGGACGTTTCTTCGATGTAACATGCTGAACCTTTGGTGATCAGGCTGCTCTGTGAGCTCATCATTGTACTTGAGATGGTGGTCTTCCATTTTTTTTTCACTTGGGAGTGCCCAGCCATTTTGGAATATCCAGCTCGCCCCTAACAAAACTGAACAAAGCTAGTAGCAACTAGCTAGCCTATTATTATCTGTACATTTGGGGGGAAATGGTTCCAAAAGGGGTGGTTCAGCTGTCCCCATAGGAGAACCCTTTTTGTTTCCATGTAGAACCCTCTGTGGAAAGGGTTGTAATACTGAACACACATATAAATGCAACATGCAAAAATGCAAAGTTTTTACTGAGTTATAGTTCATATAAGGAAATCAGTCAATTTAAATCAATGTAATTAGGCCCTAATCTATTTCACATGTAGCTCCAACTCCAAAAAGTTCTGGGACACTGTGAAGTCCATGGAGAACAAGAGCACCTCCTCTCAGCTGCCCACTGCACTGAGGCTAGGAAACACGGTCTCCACCGATAAATCCATGATTATCGAAAACTTCAATAAGCACTTCTCAACGGCTGGCCATGCCTTCCGCCTGGCTACTCCAACCTCGGCCAACAGCCCGCCCCGTAGTTCCTCACCCAAGCCTCTCCAGGTTCTCCTTACCCAAATCCAGATAGCAGATGTTCTGAAAGAGCTGCAAAACCTGGACCCGTACAAATCAGCTGGGCTTGACAATCTGGACCCGCTATTTCTGAAACTATCTGCCGCCATTGTCGCAACCCCTATCACCAGCCTGTTCAACCTCTCTTTCATATCGTCTGAGATCCCCAAGGATTGAAAGCTGCCGCAGTCATCCCCCTCTTCAAAGGAGGAGACACCCTGGACCCAAACTGCTATAGACCTATATCCATCCTGCCCTGCCTATCTAAGGTCTTCGAAAGCCAAGTCAACAAACAGGTCACTGACCATCTCGAATCCCACCGTACCTTCTCCGCTGTGCAATCTGGTTTCCGAGCCGGTCACGGGTGCACCTCAGCCACACTCAAGGTACTAAATGATATCATAACCGCCATCGATAAAAGACAGTACTGTGCAGCCGTCTTCATCGACCTCGCCAAGGCTTTCGACTCTGTCAATCACCAAATTCTTATCGGCAGACTCAACAGCCTCGGTTTTTCGGATGACTGCCTTGCCTGGTTCACCAATTACTTTGCAGACAGAGTTCAGTGTGTCAAATCAGAGGGCATGCTGTCCGGTCCTCTGGCAGTCTCTATGGGGGTGCCACAGGGTTCAATTCTCGGGCCGACTCTTTCTCTGTATATATCAATGATGTTGCTCTTGCTGCGGGCGATTCCCTGATCCACCTCTACGCAGACGACACCATTCTATATACTTTCGGCCCGTCATTGGACACTGTGCTATCAAACCTCCAAACGAGCTTCAATGCCATACAGCACTCCTTCCGTGGCCTCCAACTGCTCTTAAACGCGAGTAAAACCAAATGCATGCTTTTCAACCGATCGCTGCCTGCACCTGCATGCCCGACTAGCATCACCACCCTGGATGGTTCCAACCTTGAATATGTGGACATCTATAAGTACCTAGGTGTCTGGCTAGACTGCAAACTCTCCTTCCAGACTCACATCAAACATCTCCAATCAAAAATCAAATCCAGAGTCGGCTTTCTATTCCGCAACAAAGCCTCCTTCACTCACGCTGCCAAGCTTACCCTAGTAAAACTGACTATCCTACCGATCCTCGACTTCGGCGATGTCATCTACAAAATGGCTTCCAACACTCTACTCAGCAAACTGGATGCAGTCTATCACAGTGCCATCCGTTTTGTCACTAAAGCACCTTATACCACCCACCACTGCGACTTGTATGCTCTAGTCGGCTGGCCCTCACTACATATTCGTCGCCAGACCCACTGGCTCCAGGTCATTTACAAGTCCATGCTAGGTAAAGCTCCGCCTTATCTCAGTTCACTGGTCACGATGGCAACACCCATCCGTAGCACGCGCTCCAGCAGGTGTATCTCACTGATCATCCCTAAAGCCAACACCTCATTTGGCCGCCTTTCGTTCCAGTACTCTGCTGCCTGTGACTGGAACGAATTGCAAAATCGCTGAAGTTGGAGACTTTTATCTCCCTCACCAACTTCAAACATCAGCTATCCGAGCAGCTAACCGATCGCTGCAGCTGTACATAGTCTATAGGTAAATAGCTCACCCTTATTCACCTGCCTCATTCCCATACTGTTTTTATACTGTTTTTATTTATTTACTTTTCTGCTCTTTTGCACACCAATATCACCAATATCTCTACCTGTACATGCCCATCTGATCATTTATCACTCCAGTGTTAATCTGCAAAATTGTATTATTCGCCTACCTCCTCATGCCTTTTGCACACATTGTATATAGATTGCCCATTTTTTTCTACTGTGTTATTGACTAGTTAATTGTTTACTCCATGTGTAACTCTGTGTTGTCTGTTCACACTGCTATGCTTTATCTTGGCCAGGTCGCAGTTGCAAAATGAGAACTTGTTCTCAACTAGCCTACCTGGTTAAATAAAGGTGAAAAAAAAAAAAAAAAAAAAAAAAAAAAAAAAAAAAAATGACTGGTAATACAGATATGCATCTGAAAACCAATCCTTATCTGGTGTGACCACCATTTGCCTCATGCAGCATGACACATCTCCTTCGCATAGAGTTGTTCAGGCTGTTGATTGTGGCCTGTGGAATGTTGTCCCACTCTTCTTCAATGGCTGTGAGAAGTTGCTGGATATTGTTGGAAACTGGAACACGCTGTTGTACACATCGATCCAGAGCATTCCAAATAAGCTCAATTGGTGACATGTCTGGTGGGTATGCAGGCAATGGAAGAACTGGGACATTTTCAGCTTCCAGGAATTGTGTAGAGGTCCTTGCGACATGGGGCCATACATTACCATGCTGAAACATGAGGTGATGGCGGTAGATGAATGACACGACAATGGGCCTCAGGATCTCGTCACCGTATCTGCATTTAAATTGCCATTGATAAAATGCAATTGTGTTTGTTGTCCGTAGGTTATGCCTGCCCATACCATAACCTCACCGCCACCATGGGGCACTCTGTTCAGAACGTTGACATCAGCAAACCGCTTGCCCACACGACGCCATACACGTGGTCTGCAGTTGTGAGGCCGGTTGGATGTACTGTCAAATTCTCTCAAAGGATGTTGGGGGTGGCAATTCTGGTTTGACATTTCCTGTGTAATGATCATGTTGTTTAATCAGCTTGTTGACATGCCACACCTGTCAGGTGGATGGGTTATCTTGGCAAAGGAGAAATGCTCACTAACAGAGATGTAAACACATTTGTGCATAGAGTCTGTGAGAAAATAAAATAGTAACTTTGACCTCAACCTGGATGGTATCCAATGAGCTTCCTAAATAAGGTAATGAACTACTTTGCACGGCTCGGTACCTAATCAAAATTATTTCAAATAACCTATTATTACACCCCTACCTTCCCCTCATCAGATCATGATCAACATACTTTAACCAGAACCTAACCGTAAGCATTTAAAATGTCAACTTCAATTGGGTACGGACTTTCCAAGGATCCCGGGTGGCACGGACAACAGCCTCTCCCCGCTAACCATGTTAGTGTATTAGCTAAACTCTGATCACTTTACTAGTAGTAGGCAAACATTTGGAGGCACAGAACGAAAGGAAAATATTGTGAGTCTGATAAAATAATCTGATGTATTGTGTAGCATGTAACAGTGTTGTATTAGTTAGATCGGGTTGAAGTACAATGCCTCCATTGATTTAATAACAACATTGCATATATTCTGTAGGTTCCAATCAACCCAAGATGATGAACCCTGAATATCTAACAAAGTGCATGACAAGGTGACCATTAGGAAGCCAGCTGTTCTCAACCCCTACATTGTCCCATTCTTCCAAGAGCACACTGAGTTTGAATGAAGACCTCCAGTGAGGTAATTGTACACACACACACACACACACACACACACACACACACACACACACACACACACACACACACACACACACACACACACACACACACACACACACACACACACACACACACACACACACACACACACACACACCAGCTTGATATGTCCCTTGTCACCTGTCTTTTTACTCAATCTATTCTTTCTTTTT
>NW_026285847.1:0-12928 GCF_023373465.1 Oncorhynchus keta | reverse complement strand
CCCCACAACCCACCAGCCGATGGAACATGCCAACACAGCTGACCTCCCTCCCCCACAACCCACCAGCCGATGGAACATGCCAACACAGCTGACCCCCCTCCCCCACAACCCACCAACCGATGGAACATGCCAACACAGCTGACCCCCTCCCCCACAACCCACCAACCGATGGAACATGCCAACACAGCTGACCCCCTCCCCACAACCCAACCACTGGATGAACATGCCAACACACGACCTCCCTCCCCCACAACCCACCAGCCGATGGAACATGCCAACACAGCTGACCCCCTCCCCCACAACCGCCGATGAAACATGCCAACACAGCTGACCCTCCCCCACAACACACCAGCCGATGGAACATGCCAACACGGCAGCCGATGGAACATGCCAACACGGCAGCCGATGGAACATGCCAACACACCAGCTGATGGAACATGCCAACACACCAGCTGATGGAACATGCCAACACACCAGCTGATGGAACATGCCAACACGGCAGCCGATGGAACATGCCAACACACCAGCTGATGGAACATGCCAACACAGCAGCTGATGGAACATGCCAACACGGCAGCCGATGGAACATGCCAACACAGCAGAGGGCTGAACGTGGCGATAGGAAGACATTCTTAAACACTCATCCATCCATCCTATAGAAAGTAGACAAAGTGAAATACCTCTATCTTGTCCGTCTTGGCGTCGCCCAGTAGATCATCGGTCTGTGTAGTCCAGCGCCAGACCATTGGGCCAGCCCAGGAGGTGTTGACCATCACTAGTCTCTCCGTCCCGTCCAGGTCGGCACGCTCAATCTTAGGAACCTCGCCCCAGTCTGTCCAGTACATGTATCTGAAACGACCAGAGAGGGAACAGCATGAGCTACCAGAGAGAGGGAGAGCCCTACCAGAGAGAGGGGAGAGCCCTACCAGAGAGAGGGGAGAGCCCTACCAGAGAGAGGGGAGAGCCCTACCAGAGAGAGGGGAGAGCCCTACCAGAGAGAGGGGGAGAGCCCTACCAGAGAGGGAGAGCCCTACCAGAGAGAAGGAGAGCCCTACCAGAGAGAGGAGAGCCCTACCAGAGAGGGGAGAGCCCTACCAGAGAGAGGAGAGCCCTACCAGAGAGAGGGGAGAGCCCTACCAGAGAGAGGGAGAGCCCTACCAGAGAGAGGGAGAGCCCTACCAGAGAGAGGGAGAGCCCGACTCAGAGAGGGGAGAGCCCTACCAGAGAGAGGAGAGCCCTACCAGAGAGAGGGGAGAGCCCTACCAGAGAGAGGGGAGAGCCCTACCAGAGAAAGGGGAGAGCCCTACCAGAGAAAGGGGAGAGCCCTACCAGAGAGAGGGAGAGCCCTACCAGAGAGAGGAGGAGCCCTACCAGAGAGCGGGGAGCCCTACCAGAGAGCGGGGAGAGCCCTACCAGAGAGCGGGGAGAGCCCTACCAGAGAGAGAGGAGAGCCCTAACAGAGAGAGGGAGAGCCCTACCAGAGAGGGGAGAGCCCTACCAGAGAGAGGGGAGAGCCCTACCAGAGAGAGGGGAGAGCCCTACCAGAGAGAGGGGAGAGCCCTACCAGAGAGAGGGGAGAGCCCTACCAGAGGGGAGAGCCCTACCAGAGAGAGGGGAGAGCCCTACCAGAGAGAGGGGAGCCCTACCAGAGAGAGGAGAGCCCTACCAGAGAAAGGGAGAGCCCTACCAGAGAAAGGGGAGAGCCCTACTAGAGAGAGGGAGAGCCCTACTCAGAGAAAGGGGAGAGCCCTACCAGAGAGAGGGAGAGCCCTACCAGAGAAAGGGAGAGCCCTACCAGAGAAAGGGGAGAGCCCTACCAGAGAAAGGGAGAGCCCTACCAGAGAGAGGGAGAGCCCTACTCAGAGAGCGGGAGAGCCCTACCAGAGAGAGAGGGGGAGAGCCCTACCAGAGAGAGAGGGGAGAGCCCTACCAGAGAGAGGGGAGAGCCCTACCAGAGAGCGGAGAGCCCTACCAGAGAGTGGAGAGGCCCTACCAGAGAGAGGGAGAGCCCTACCAGAGAGAGTGGGAGAGCCCTACCAGAGAGAGGGGAGAGCCCTACCAGAGAGAGGGAGAGCCCTACCAGAGAGAGGGGAGAGCCCTACCAGAGAGAGGGGAGAGCCCTACCAGAGAGAGAGAGAGAGCCCTACCAGAGAGAGGGGAGAGAGCCCTACCAGAGAGAGGGGAGAGCCCTACCAGAGAGAGGGAGAGCCCTACCAGAGAAAGGGAGAGCCCTACCAGAGAGAGGGGAGAGCCCTACCAGAGAGAGGGAGAGCCCTACCAGAGAGAGGGAGAGCCCTACCAGAGAAAGGGAGAGCCCTACCAGAGAAAGGGGAGAGCCCTACCAGAGAGAGGGAGAGCCCTACCAGAGAGAGGGAGAGCCCTACCAGAGAGAGGGAGAGCCCTACCAGAGAGAGGGGAGAGCCCTACCAGAGAGCGGGAGAGCCCTACCAGAGAGAGGGGAGAGCCCTACCAGAGAAAGGGAGAGCCCTACCAGAGAGAGGGGAGAGCCCTACCAGAGAGAGGGAGAGCCCTACCAGAGAGAGGGAGAGCCCTACCAGAGAGAGGGGAGAGCCCTACCAGAGAGAGGGAGAGCCCTACCAGAGAAAGGGAGAGCCCTACCAGAGAAAGGGAGAGCCCTACCAGAGAGAGGGAGAGCCCTACCAGAGAGAGGGAGAGCCCTACCAGAGAGAGGAGAGCCCTACCAGAGAGAGGGGAGAGCCTACCAGAGAGAGGAGAGCCCTACCAGAGAAAGGGGAGAGCCCTACCAGAGAAAGGAGCCCCTACCAGAGAAAGGAGAGCCCTACCAGAGAGAGAGCCCTACCAGAGAGAGAGGGAGAGCCCTACCAGAGAGAGGGAGAGCCCTACCAGAGAGAGGGAGCCCTACCAGAGAAAGGGGAGAGCCCTACCAGAGAAAGGGGAGAGCCCTACCAGAGAGAGGGGAGAGCCCTACCAGAGGGGAGAGAGCCCTACCAGAGAGGGGGAGAGCCCTACCAGAGAGAGAGGGGAGAGCCCTACCAGAGAGAGGGAGAGCCCTACCAGAGAGAGGGAGAGCCCTACCAGAGAGAGGGGAGAGCCCTACCAGAGAGAGGGGAGCCCTACCAGAGAGAGGGAGAGCCCTACCAGAGAGAGGGGAGAGCCCTACCAGAGAGAGGGGAGAGCCCTACCAGCAACATGTATGATGGCTCAGGGTTAGTATAGAGACAGCAGTTACCCAGCTATAGGATCCATTAAGAGCCCTGGTTCAGGGTTAGTATAGAGACAGCAGTTACCCAGCTACAGGATCCATTAAGAGCCCTGGTTCAGGGTTAGTATAGAGACAGCAGTTACCCAGAGACAGGATACATTAAGAGCCCTGGTTCAGGGTTAGTATAGAGACAGCAGTTACCCAGAGACAGGATCCATTAAGAGCCCTGGTTCAGGGTTAGTAGAGAGACAGCAGTTACCCAGATACAGGATCCATTAAGAGCCCTGGTTCAGGGTTAGTATAGAGACAGCAGTTACCCAGAGACAGGATCCATTAAGAGCCCTGGTTCAGGGTTAGTCGAGAGACAGCAGTTACCCAGCTACAGGATCCATTAAGAGCCCTGGTTCAGGGTTAGTAGAGAGACAGCAGTTACCCAGCTACAGGACCTATTAAGAGCCCTGGTTCAGAGTTAGTAGAGAGACAGCAGTTACCCAGCAGCAGGATCCATAAAAAGCCCTGGTTCAGGGTTAGTATAGAGACAGCAGTTACCCAGCAACATGATCCATAAAAAGCCCTGGTTCAGGGTTAGTATAGAGACAGCAGGTACCCAGCTACAGGATCCATAAAAAGCCCTGGTTCAGGGTTAGTATAGAGACAGCAGTTACCCAGCAACAGGATCCATTAAGAGCCCTGGTTCAGGGTTAGTATAGAGACAGCAGGTACCCAGCTACAGGATCCATTAAGAGCCCTGGTTCAGGGTTAGTATAGAGACAGCAGTTACCCAGAGACAGGATCCATTAAGAGCCCTGGTTCAGGGTTAGTCGAGAGACAGCAGTTACCCAGAGACAGGATCCATTAAGAGCCCTGGTTCAGGGTTAGTATAGAGACAGCAGTTACCCAGAGACAGGATCCATTAAGAGCCCTGGTTCAGGGTTAGTCGAGAGACAGCAGTTACCCAGCTACAGGATCCAGTACGATGGCTCGTGGCTCGTCCAGGTCCTCTGATATCAGGATCTTCCTCATGGTTCCGTTGAGGCGTGTCACCTCGATGCGGTCCGTTCCCGTGTCCGTCCAGTACAGGTTCCGGGCGATCCAGTCCACAGCGATGCCGTCAGGATGGTTCACCTAAGAGAGAAGATCGGGTTAGCGTCGTTCTGGAGGCAGCTCTGCAGAGAAGTAACCATCTGGCCCAGCTGTTAGTGACCTCTGCTGCTGTTACCAAATGTAGTATCTATCTGGCCCAGCTGTTAGTGATCTCTGCTGTTACCAAATGTAGTAACTATCTGGCCCAGCTGTTAGTGATCTCTGCTGTTACCAAATGTAGTAACTATCTGGCCCAGCTGTTAGTGATCTCTGCTGTTACCAAATGTAGTAACTATCTGGCCCAGCTGTTAGTGATCTCTGCCGTTACCAAATGTAGTATCTATCTGGCCCAGCTGTTAGTGATCTCTGCTGTTACCAAATGTAGTAACTATCTGGCCCAGCTGTTAGTGATCTCTGCTGTTACCAAATGTAGTAACTATCTGGCCCAGCTGTTAGTGACCTCTGCTGCTGTTACCAAATGTAGTAACTATCTGGCCCAGCTGTTAGTGATCTCTGCTGTTACCAAATGTAGTAACTATCTGGCCCAGCTGTTAGTGACCTCTGCTGTTACCAAATGTAGTAACTATCTGGCCCAGCTGTTAGTGATCTCTGCTGTTACCAAATGTAGTAACTATCTGGCCCAGCTGTTAGTGACCTCTGCTGCTGTTACCAAATGTAGTAACTATCTGGCCCAGCTGTTAGTGACCTCTGCCGTTACCAAATGTAGTATCTATCTGGCCCAGCTGTTAGTGATCTCTGCTGCTGTTAACAAATGTAGTAACTATCTGGCCCAGCTGTTAGTGATCTCTGCTGTTACCAAATGTAGTAACTATCTGGCCCAGCTGTTAGTGACCTCTGCTGTTACCAAATGTAGTAACTATCTGGCCCAGCTGTTAGTGACCTCTGCTGTTACCAAATGTAGTAACTATCTGGCCCAGCTGTTAGTGACCTCTGCTGCTGTTACCAAATGTAGTAACTATCTGGCCCAGCTGTTAGTGATCTCTGCCGTTACCAAATGTAGTAACTATCTGGCCCAGCTGTTAGTGACCTCTGCTGTTACCAAATGTAGTAACTATCTGGCCCAGCTGTTAGTGATCTCTGCCGTTACCAAATGTAGTAACTATCTGGCCCAGCTGTTAGTGATCTCTGCTGCTGTTACCAAATGTAGTAACCATCTGGCCCAGCTGTTAGTGACCTCTGCCGTTACCAAATGAAGTAACCATCTGGCCCAGCTGTTAGTGACCTCTGCCGTTACCAAATGAAGTAACCATCTGGCCCAGCTGTTAGTGACCTGAGGCTGTTACCAAATGTAGGTGACTATCTGGCCCAGCTGTTAGTGACCTGAGGTTAGTTACTGAATGTAGTAACTATCTGGCCCAGCTGTTAGTGACCTCTGCTGTTACCAAATGTAGTAACTATCTGGCCCAGCTGTTAGTGACCTCTGCTGTTACCAAATGAAGTAACTATCTGGCCCAGCTGTTAGTGACCTCTCTGCTGTTACCAAATGTAGTAACTATCTGTCCCAGCTGTTAGTGACCTGAGGTCAGTTGTTGACTGAATGGGTGAGGTGACTATCTGGCCCAGCTGTTAGTGATCTGAGGTCAGGAACTGATAGGTGACTATCTGGCCCAGCTGTTAGTGACCTGAGGTCAGGATGACTGACTCTGTGAGGTGACTATCTGGCCCAGCTGTTAGTGACCTGAGGTCAGGATGACTGACCTGTGAGGTGACTATCTGGCCCAGCTGTTAGTGACCTGGAGGTCAGGATGATCTGTGAGGTGACTATCTGGCCCAGCTGTTAGTGACCTGAGGTCAGGTACTGAATGTAGGTGACTATCTGGCCCAGCTGTTAGTGACCTGCGGTCAGGATGACTGACCTGTGAGGTGACTATCTGGCCCAGCTGTTAGTGACCTCTGCTGTTACCAAATGTAGTAACTATCTGGCCCAGCTGTTAGTGACTTTGCTGTTACCAAATGTAGTAACTATCTGGCCCAGCTGTTAGTGACCTCTGCCGTTACCAAATGTAGTAACCATCTGGCCCAGCTGTTAGTGACCTCTGCTGCTGTTACCAAATGTAGTAACTATCTGTCCCAGCTGTTAGTGACCTGAGGTCAGAGACTGAATGTAGGTGACTATCTGGCCCAGCTGTTATGACCTAGGTCAGGATGACTGACCTGTGAGGTTACTATCTGGCCCAGCTGTTAGTGACCTGAGGTCAGGATGACTGACCTGTAGGTGACTATCTGGCCCAGCTGTTAGTGACCTGAGGTCAGGTGACTGACATGAGGTGACTATCTACCCAGCTGTTAGTGACCTGAGGTCAGCAGAGACTGACCTGTGAGGTGACTATCTGGCCCAGCTGTTAGTGACCTGAGGTCAGTATGACTGACATGTGAGGTGACTATCTGGCCCAGCTGTTAGTGACCTCTGCTGCTGTTACCAAATGTAGTAACTATCTGGCCCAGCTGTTAGTGATCTCTGCCGTTACCAAATGTAGTAACTATCTGGCCCAGCTGTTAGTGACCTCTGCTGCTGTTACCAAATGTAGTAACTATCTGGCCCAGCTGTTAGTGATCTCTGCCGTTACCAAATGTAGTAACTATCTGGCCCAGCTGTTAGTGATCTCTGCTGCTGTTACCAAATGTAGTAACCATCTGGCCCAGCTGTTAGTGACCTCTGCCGTTACCAAATGAAGTAACCATCTGGCCCAGCTGTTAGTGACCTCTGCCGTTACCAAATGAAGTAACCATCTGGCCCAGCTGTTAGTGACCTGAGGTCAGGGTGACTGACCTGTGAGGTGACTATCTGGTCCAGCTGTTAGTGACCTGAGGTTAGGATGACTGACCTGTCAGGTGACTATCTGGCCCAGCTGTTAGTGACCTCTGCTGTTACCAAATGGAGTAACTATCTGGCCTAGCTGTTAGTGACCTCTGCCGTTACCAAATGAAGTAACCATCTGGCCCAGCTGTTAGTGACCTCTGCCGTTACCAAATGAAGTAACCATCTGGCCCAGCTGTTAGTGACCTCTGCTGCTGTTACCAAATGTAGTAACTATCTGTCCCAGCTGTTAGTGACCTCAGGTCAGGAGTGACTATCTGGCCCAGCTGTTAGTGACCTGAGGTCAGGTGTTATCTGGCCCAGCTGTTAGTGACCTGAGGTCAGGATGACTGACCTGTGAGGTGACTATCTGGCCCAGCTGTTAGTGACCTGAGGTCAGGATGACTGACCTGTGAGGTGACTATCTGGCCCAGCTGTTAGTGACCTGAGGTCAGGATGACTGACCTGTGAGGTGACTATCTGGCCCAGCTGTTAGTGACCTGAGGTCAGGGTGACTGACATGTGAGGTGACTATCTGGCCCAGCTGTTAGTGACCTGAGGTCAGGATGACTGACCTGTGAGGTGACTATCTGGCCCAGCTGTTAGTGACCTCTGCTGTTACCAAATGGAGTAACTATCTGGCCCAGCTGTTAGTGACCTCTGCTGTTACCAAATGGAGTAACTATCTGGCCCAGCTGTTAGTGACCTCTGCCGTTACCAAATGAAGTAACCATCTGGCCCAGCTGTTAGTGACCTCTGCTGCTGTTACCAAATGTAGTAACTATCTGTCCCAGCTGTTAGTGACCTGAGGTCAGGATGACTGACCTGTGAGGTGACTATCTGGCCCAGCTGTTAGTGACCTGAGGTCAGGATGACTGACCTGTGAGGTGACTATCTGGCCCAGCTGTTAGTGACCTGAGGTCAGGATGACTGACCTGTGAGGTGACTATCTGGCCCAGCTGTTAGTGACCTGAGGTCAGGGTGACTGACCATGTGAGGTGACTATCTGGCCCAGCTGTTAGTGACCTGAGGTCAGGATGACTGACCTGTGAGGTGACTATCTGGCCCAGCTGTTAGTGACCTGAGGTCAGGATGACTGACCTGTGAGGTGACTATCTGGCCCAGCTGTTAGTGACCTGAGGTCAGGGTGACTGACATGTGAGGTGACTATCTGGCCCAGCTGTTAGTGACCTGAGGTCAGGATGACTGACCTGTGAGGTGACGATGAACTGAGCGTCAGAGCCGTCCAGGTAGGACCTCCTGATGGCCCGGACGTCGTCGTCCGTCCAATAGATGTGTCCGTCCACCGGTCAGTCGATGGCGATGGCGTGGCGGATGTCGTCCGTCGGGAGGATGATGCCGGTGAAGTCGGGCGTATCCAGGGAGATGCGACGCAGGTCAGTCCGCCTCTGGCCAGGAGGAGGAGCTGTGTGGGACCTGGAGGGGGTGAGAGAGGAGAGACACGATAACACCACAGGAGGGCTGAGTGGGGACACGATAACACCACAGGAGGGGCTGAGTGGGGACACGATAACACCACAGAAGGGCTGAGGGGACACTGGCCCAGCTGTAACACCACAGGAGGGGGCTGAGTGGGGACACGATAACACCACAGGAGGGGCTGAGGTCACGATAACACCACAGGAGGGGGCTGAGTGGGACACGATAACACCACAGGAGGGGGCTGAGTGGGGACACGATAACACCACAGGAGGGGCTGAGGGGGACACGATAACACCACAGGAGGGGCTGAGTGGGGACACGATAACACCACAGGAGGGGCTGAGTGGGGACACGATAACACCACAGGAGGGGGCTGAGGGGGACACGATAACACCACAGGAGGGGCTGAGTGGGGACACGATAACACCACAGGAGGGGCTGAGTGGGGACACGATAACACCACAGGAGGGCTGAGTGGGGACACGATAACACCACAGGAGGGGCTGAGTGGGGACACGATAACACCACAGGAGGGGGCTGAGTGGGGACACGATAACACCACAGGAGGGGGCTGAGTGGGGACACGATAACACCACAGGAGGGCTGAGTGGGGACACGATAACACCACAGGAGGGGGCTGAGTGGGGACACGATAACACCACAGGAGGGGGCTGAGTGGGGACACGATAACACCACAGGAGGGCTGAGTGGGGACACGATAACACCACAGGAGGGCTGAGTGGGGACACGATAACACCACAGGAGGGGGCTGAGTGGGGACACGATAACACCACAGGAGGGCTGAGTGGGGACACGATAACACCACAGGAGGGCTGAGTGGGGACACGATAACACCACAGGAGGACTGAGTGGGGACACGATAACACCACAGGAGGGGGCTGAGTGGGGACACGATAACACCACAGGAGGGCTGAGTGGGGACACGATAACACCACAGGAGGGGGCTGAGTGGGGACACGATAACACCACAGGAGGGGGCTGAGTGGGGACACGATAACACCACAGGAGGGCTGAGTGGGGACACGATAACACCACAGGAGGGCTGAGTGGGGACACGATAACACCACAGGAGGGCTGAGTGGGGACACGATAACACCACAGGAGGGCTGAGTGGGGACACGATAACACCACAGGAGGGGGCTGAGTGGGGACACGATAACACCACAGGAGGGCTGAGTGGGGACACGATAACACCACAGGAGGGGGCTGAGTGGGGACACGATGGAGGGCTGAGGGGGACACGATAACACCACAGGAGGGCTGAGTGGGGACACGATAACACCACAGGAGGGCTGAGTGGGGACACGATAACACCACAGGAGGGGGCTGAGTGGGGACACGATAACACCACAGGAGGGCTGAGTGGGGACACGATAACACCACAGGAGGGCTGAGTGGGGACACGATAACACCACAGGAGGGGGCTGAGTGGGGACACGATAACACCACAGGAGGGGGCTGAGTGGGGACACGATAACACCACAGGAGGGGCTGAGGGGGACACGCACCACAGGAGGGGCTGAGTGGGGACACGATAACACCACAGGAGGGGGCTGAGTGGGGACACGATAACACCACAGGAGGGGGCTGAGGGGGACACGATAACACCACAGGAGGGGCTGAGGGGGACACGATAACACCACAGGAGGGCTGAGTGGGGACACGATAACACCACAGGAGGGCTGAGTGGGGACACGATAACACCACAGGAGGGGGCTGAGTGGGGACACGATAACACCACAGGAGGGGGCTGAGTGGGGACACGATAACACCACAGGAGGGGGCTGAGTGGGGACACGATAACACCACAGGAGGGGGCTGAGTGGGGACACGATAACACCACAGGAGGGCTGAGTGGGGACACGATAACACCACAGGAGGGGGCTGAGTGGGGACACGATAACACCACAGGAGGGGGCTGAGTGGGGACACGATAACACCACAGGAGGGGCTGAAGAGTGGGGAGAGCCTAGAGACAATACATCCAGTGCCTAGGGTAAGAGATCCAGTGCCTAGCAACAATAGCATCCAGTGCCTAGCAACAATAGCATCCAGTGCCCATGTGAACTACGTAGTGACTCAGTACTTAAGAGGGGGGACCAGCACCAACCCTACAGCTGAAAGGGTTAACCCAGGCAGTAGGAACCAGCACCAACCCTACAGCTGAAAGGGTTAACCAAGGCAGTAGGAACCAGCACCAACCCTACAGCTGAAAGGGTTAACCCAGGCAGTAGGAACCAGCACCAACCCTACAGCTGAAAGGGTTAACCCAGGCAGTAGGAACCAGCACCAACCCCACAGCTGAAAGGGTTAACCCAGGCAGTAGGAACCAGCACCAACCCTACAGCTGAAAGGGTTAACCCAGGCAGTAGGAACCAGCACCAACCCTACAGCTGAAAGGGTTAACCCAGTAGGAACCAGCACCAACCCTACAGCTGAAAGGGTTAACCCAGTAGGAACCAGCACCAACCCTACAGCTGAAAGGGTTAACCCAGGCAGTAGGAACCAGCACCAACCCTACAGCTGAAAGGGTTAACCCAGGCAGTAGGAACCAGCACCAACCCTACAGCTGAAAGGGTTAACCCAGGCAGTAGGAACCAGCACCAACCCTACAGCTGAAAGGGTTAACCCAGGCAGTAGGAACCAGCACCAACCCTACAGCTGAAAGGGTTAACCCAGGCAGGAACCAGCACCAACCCTACAGCTGAAAGGGTTAACCCAGGCAGCAGGAACCAGCACCAACCCTACAGCTGAAAGGGTTAACCCAGGCAGTAGGAACCAGCACCAACCCTACAGCTGAAAGGGTTAACCCAGGCAGGAACCAGCACCAACCCCACAGCTGAAAGGAACCAGCACCAACCCTACAGCTGAAAGGGTTAACCCAGGCAGTAGGAACCAGCACCAACCCCACAGCTGAAAGGGTTAACCCAGGCAGTAGGAACCAGCACCAACCCTACAGCTGAAAGGGTTAACCCAGGCAGTAGGAACCAGCACCAACCCTACAGCTGAAAGGGTTAACCCAGGCAGTAGGAACCAGCACCAACCCTACAGCTGAAAGGGTTAACCCAGTCCTACAGGAACCAGCACCAACCCTACAGCTGAAAGGAGTTAACCCAGGCAGTAGGAACCAGCACCAACCCTACAGATGAAAGGGTTAACCCAGGCAGTAGGAACCAGCACCAACCCTGCAGCTGAAAGGCTAACCCAGCAGGAACCAGCACCAACCCTGCTGAAAGGGTTAACCCAGGCAGTGAAACCCTAAAGCACCCAACCCCTCCCACAGCTGAAAGGGCTAACCCAGGCAGTAGGAACCAGCACCAACCCTACAGCTGAAAGGGTTAACCCAGGCAGTAGGAACCAGCACCAACCCTACAGCTGAAAGGGTTAACCCAGGCAGTAGGAACCAGCACCAACCCTACAGCTGAAAGGGTTAACCCAGGCAGTAGGAACCAGCACCAACCCTACAGCTGAAAGGGTTAACCCAGGCAGTAGGAAAGGGTTAAACCAGCACCAACCCTACAGCTGAAAGGGTTAACCCAGGCTGAAAGGGTTAACCCAGTAGAACCAGCCAACCCTACAGCTGAAAGGGTTAACCTAGGCAGGGTTAGGAACCAGCACCAACCCTACAGCTGAAAGGGTTAACCCAGGCCAGCACCAATAGGAACCAGCACACCAACCCCACAGCTGAAAGGGTTAACCCAGGCAGCACCAACCCCATAGGAACCAGCACCAACCCTACAGCTGAAAAGGTTAACCCAGGCAGTAGGAACCAGCACCAACCCTACAGCTGAAAGGGTTAACCCAGGCAGTAGGAACCAGCACCAACCCTACAGCTGAAAGGGTTAACCCAGGCAGTAGGAACCAGCACCAACCCTACAGCTGAAAGGGTTAACCCAGTAGGAACCAGCACCAACCCCACAGCTGAAAGGGTTAACCCAGGAACCAGCACCAACCCTACAGCCGAAAGCACCAACCCCACAAAGGAAAGGTTAACCCAGGCAGTAGGAACCAGCACCAACCCTACAGCTGAAAGGGTTAACCCAGTAGGAACCAGCACCAACCCTACAGCTGAAAGGGTTAACCCGGTAGGAACCAGCACCAACCCTACAGCTGAAAGGGTTAACCCAGGCAGTAGGAACCAGCACCAACCCTACAGCTGAAAGGGTTAACCCAGGCAGTAGGAACCAGCACCAACCCTGCTGAAAGGGTTAACCCAGGCAGTAGAAAGCACCCAACCCTACAGCTGAAAGGGTTAACCCAGTAGCCAGCACCAACCCCACAGCTGAAAGGGTTAACCCAGTAGGAACAGCACCAACCCTACAGCTGAAAGGGTTAACCCAGTAGGAACCAGCAAGCAATGCAACTGAACGAAGCACACT
>NW_026285846.1:0-8616 GCF_023373465.1 Oncorhynchus keta | reverse complement strand
AGCGCCTCTTCAACCTCGGGAGAGCTGAAGAAATTCGGCTTGTCACCAAAAGCACTCACAAACTTCTACAGATGCACAATCGAGAGCATCCTGGCGGGCTGTATCACCGCCTGGTACGGCAACTGCTCCGCCCTCAACCGTAAGGCTCTCCAGAGGGTAGTGAGGTCTGCACAACGCATCACCGGGAGCAAACTACCTGCCCTCCAGGACACCTACACCACCTGATGTTACAGGAAGGCCATAAAGATCATCAGGACATCAACCACCCGGAACCACTGCCTGTTCACCCCGCTATCATCCAGAAGGCGAGGTCAGTACAGGTTGCATCAAAGCTGGGACCGAGAGACTGAAAAACAGCTTCTATCTCAAGGCCATCAGACTGTTAAACAGCCACCACTAACATTGAGTGGCTGCTGCCAACTCACTGTCATTGACACTGACCCAACACCAGCCACTTTAATAATGGGAATTGATGGGAAATGGGTGGTGATTGACTCTGCTGTCCTGGCGTCGTGAGGAGTTTGTTCCACCATTGGGGGCCAGAGCAGCGAACAGTTTTGACTGGGCTGAGCGGGAACTGTACTTCCTCAGTGGTAGGGAGGCGAGCAGGCCAGAGGTGGATGAACGCAGTGCCCTTGTTTGGGTGTAGTGCCTGATCAGAGCCTGGAGGTACTGAGGTGCCGTTCCCCTCACAGCTCCGTAGGCAAGCACCATGGTCTTGGCGTTCTGGATGAGTTGTAGGGTTTAATGGCACAGGCAGGGAGCCCAGCCAACAGCGGTTACAGTAATCAGACGGGGAGATGACAAGTGCCTGGATTAGGACCTGCGCCGCTTCCTGTGTGAGCAGGGTCGTACTCTGCGGATGTTGTAGAGCATGAACCTACAGGAACGGGACACCGCCTTGATGTTAGTTGAGAACGACAGGGTGTTGTCCAGGATCACGCCAAGGTTCTTAGCGCTCTGGGAGGAGGACACAATGGAGTTGTCAACCGTGATGGCGAGATCATGGAACGGGCAGTCCTTCCCCGGGAGGAAGAGCAGCTCCGTCTTGCCGAGGTTCAGCTTGAGGTGGTGATCCGTCATCACACTGATATGTCTGCCAGACATGCAGAGATGCGATTCGCCACCTGGTCATCAGAAGGGGAAAGGAGAAGATTAATTGTGTGTCGTCTGCATAGCAATGATAGGAGAGACCATGTGAGGTTATGACAGAGCCAAGTGACTTGGTGTATAGCGAGAATAGGAGAGGGCCTAGAACAGAGCCCTGGGGACACCAGTGGTGAGAGCGCGTGGTGAGGAGACAGATTCTCGCCACGCCACCTGGTAGGAGCGACCTGTCAGGTAGGACGCAATCAAGCGTGGGCCGCGCCGGAGATGCCCAACTCGGAGAGGGTGGAGAGGAGGATCTGATGGTTCACAGTATCGAAGGCAGCCGATAGGTCTAGAAGGATGAGAGCAGAGGAGAGAGAGTTAGCTTTAGCAGTGCGGAGCGCCTCCGTGATACAGAGAAGAGCAGTCTCAGTTGAATGACTAGTCTTGAAACCTGACTGATTTGGATCAAGAAGGTCATTCTGAGAGAGATAGCGGTAGAGCTGGCCAAGGACGGCACGTTCAAGAGTTTTGGAGAGAAAAGAAAGAAGGGATACTGGTCTGTAGTTGTTGACATCGGAGGGATCGAGTGTAGGTTTTTTCAGAAGGGTGCAACTCTCGCTCTCTTGAAGACGGAAGGGACGTAGCCAGCGGTCAGGGATGAGTTGATGAGCGAGGTGAGGTAAGGAGAAGGTCTCCGGAAATGGTCTGGAGAAGAGAGGAGGGATAGGGTCAAGCGGGCAGGTTGTTGGGCGGCCGGCCGTCACAAGACGTGAATTTCATCTGGAGAGAGAGGGAGAAAGAGGTCAGAGCACAGGGTAGGGCAGTGTGAGCAGAACCAGCGGTGTCGTTTGACTTAGCAAACGAGGATCGGATGTCGTCGACCTTCTTTTCAAAATGGTTGACAAAGTCATCTGCAGAGAGGGAGGAGGAGGGGGAGGATTCAGGAGGGAGGAGAAGGTGGCAAAAGAGCTTCCCTAGGGTTAGAGGCAGATGCTTGGAATTTAGAGTGGTAGAAAGTGGCTTTAGCAGCAGAGACAGAGGAGGAAAATGTAGAGAGGAGGGAGTGAAAGGATGCCAGGTCCGCAGGGAGGCGGAGTTTTCCTCCATTTCCGCTCGGCTGCCCGGAGCCCTGTTCTGTGAGCTCGCAATGAGTCGTCGAGCCACGGAGGCGGGAGGGAGGACCGAGCCGGCCTGGAGGATAGGGGACATAGAGAGTCAAAGGATGCAGAAGGGAGGAGAGGAGGGTTGAGGAGGCAGAATCAGGAGATAGGTTGGAGAAGGTTTGAGCAGAGGAAGAGATGATAGGATGGAAGAGGAGAGAGTAGCGGGGAGAGAGAGCGAAGGTTGGGACTGCGCGATACCATCCGAGTAGGGGCAGTGTGGGAAGTGTTGGATGAGAGCGAGAGGGAAAAGGATACAAGGTAGTGGTCGGAGATTTGGAGGGAGTTGCAATGAGGTTAGTGGAAGAACAGCATCTAGTAAAGATGAGGTCGAGCGTATTGCCTGCCTTGTGAGTAGGGGGAAGGTGAGAGGGTGAGGTCAAAGAGGAGAGGAGTGGAAAGAAGGAGGCAGAGAGGAATGAGTCAAAGGTAGACGTGGGGAGGTTAAAGTCGCCCAGAACTGTGAGAGGTGAGCCGTCCTCAGGAAAGGAGCTTATCAAGGCATCAAGCTCATTGATGAACTCTCGAGGAACCTGGAGGCGATAAATGATAAGGATGTTAAGCTTGAAAGGGCTGGTAACTGTGACAGCATGGAATTCAAAGGAGGCGATAGACAGATGGGTAAGGGGAGAAAGAGAGAATGACCACTTGGGAGAGAGATGAGGATCCCGGTGCCACCACCCCGCTGACCAGAAGCTCTCGGGGTGTGCGAGAACACGTGGGCGGACGAGGAGAGAGCAGTAGGAGTAGCAGTGTTATCTGTGGTGATCCATGTTTCCGTCAGTGCCAAGAAGTCGATGGACTGGAGGGAGGCATAGGCTGAGATGAACTCTGCCTTGTTGGCCGCAGATCGGCAGTTCCAGAGGCTACCGGAGACCTGGAACTCCACGTGGGTCGTGCGCGCTGGGACCACCAGATTAGGGTGGCCGCGGCCACGCGGTGTGGAGCGTTTGTATGGTCTGTGCAGAGAGGAGAGAACAGGGATAGACAGACACATAGTTGACAGGCTACAGAAGAGGCTACGCTAATGCAAGGAGATTGTAATGACAAGTGGACTACACGTCTCGAATGTTCAGAAAGTTAAGCTTACGTAGCAAGAATCTTATTGACTAAAATGATTAAAATGATACAGTACTGCTGAAGTAGGCTAGCTGGGAGTGGCTGCATTGTTGACACTACACTAATCAAGTCGTTCCGTTGAGTGTAATAGTTTCTACAGTGCAGCTATTCGGGGGCTAGCTGGCTAGCTAGCAGTGTTGATTACGTTACGTTGCGTTAAAAGAACGACAATAGCTGGCTAGCGAACCTAGAAAATCGCTCTAGACTACACAATTATCTTTGATATAAAGACGACTATGTAGCTAGCTATGTAGCTAGCATTATTCATCTCATATGCATACGTATATACTGTACTCTACATCATCGACTGCATCCTTATGTAATACATGTATCACTAGCCACTTTAACTATGCCACTTTGTTTACTTTGTCTACATACTCATCTCATATGTATATACTGTACTCAATACCATCTACTGTATGCTGCTCTGTACCATCACTCATTCATATATCCTTATGTACATATTCTTTATCCCCTTACACTGTGTATAAGACAGTAGTTTTGGAATTGTTAGTTAGATTACTTGTTGGTTATCACTGCATTGTCGGAACTAGAAACAAGCATTTCGCTACACTCGCATTAACATCTGCTAACCATGTGTATGTGACAAATAAAATTTGATTTGATTTGATTTGATTTGATTTTTTTTATTTGAATTAGCGTTTGGATATGTATACCAAACACGCTAACAAAAGAAGGTATTTGGACATAAATAACGGACATTATCGAACAAAACAAACATTTATTGTGGACCTGGGATTCCTGGAGTGCTTTCTGATGTAGATCATCAAAGGTAAGGTAATATTTATCATGTCATTTCTTGTTTATGTTGACGCCATCATTGCGGCTATTGTGACTTTCACTTCTGAGCTCCGTCTCAGATTATTGCATAGTTTTCTTTTTCCATAAAGTTTTTTTTAAATCTGACACAGCGGTTTCATTAAGGAGAGGTATATCTATAATTCCATGTGTATAACTTGTATTATCATCTACATTTGTGATGAGTATTTCTGTTGAATGATGTGGCTATGCAAAATCACTGGATGTTTTTGGAACTAGTGAATGTAACGCGCCAATGTAAACTCATATTTTGATAAATATGAACTTTATCAAACAAAACATACATGTATTGTGTAACATGAAGTCCTATGAGTGTCATCTGATGAAGATGATCAAGGTTAGTGATTAATTTATCTCTATTTGTAGTTTTGTGACTCTAGCTGGAAAATCTTTTGCTGGAAAATTGGCTGTGTTTTTCTGTGGCTATGTGGTGGCCTAACATAATCGTTTGTGGTGCTTTGCTGTAAAGCATATTTGAAGTGGACACTGGAGTGGGATTGGCGACCTGCACTTTCACTGGCTGTTGTCATATCGCTCCCGTTAACGGGATTGCAATCATATGAAGTTTTAAAACACACAACAAATGTACCTAGCAAGACCCGGCTACTGCTCAAGCTTGTGTGTTGCTTTTGTGTGTCCCACAATCCCTACGTATTCACGTGTGTGTCCCGAGGACCCCCTCATGTATAAAAATATGGTGTTTACAAAATACTCGCTGTGTGTAAGGCTTTTATGTTCTTCTTTAACTTCAGGCTATAGTCGAGACATCCAAAAGCAGAGCATTTCCAAGTCCATCTTCTCCACTGCAAAAGAAACTGTGAAAAGGTGGTTCCAAACAGTTGCACAACAATGCATTAAACCAAAATGTGTCTTTCGCATTTAACCAAACCCCTCTGAATCAGGTGCAGGGTGCTGCCTTCATCGACATCCAAGTCAATCGCCACCAGTGGAGCAGTTGTTAGATTACAAAAAAAATAGATTACATTTTTTAAAATCATCATCAATCTACAAAATATACCCGATAAGGACAAAGTGAATACAGGTTTTTAGACATTTTTGTAAATGTATTAATAAACATTATAAAACAAATATACCTTATTAACATAAGTATTCAGACCCTTTGCTATGAAACTCAAAATTGAGCTCAGGTGCATCCTGTTTCTACAACTTCATTGGAGTCCACCTGTGGTAATTTCAATTGATTGGACATGATTTGGAAAGGCACACACCTGTTTATATAGGTCCCTTAGGTGACAGTGCATGTAAGAGAAAAAAACAAGCCATGAGATCAAAGGAATTGTCCGTAGAGCTACGAGACAGAATTGTGTTGAGGCACAGATCTGGGGAAGGGTACCAAGAAATACTCTTCCTAGATCTGTCCTTCTGTAGCTCAGTTGGTAGAGCATGGCGCTTGTAACGCCAGGGTAGTGGGTTCAATCCCCGGGACCACCCATACGTAGAATGTATGCACACATGACTGTAAGTCGCTTTGGATAAAAGCGTCTGATAAATGGCATATATTATTATTATTATATTATCTGGCCGCCTGGTCAAACTGAGCAATCAGGGGAGAAGGGCCTTGGTCAGGGAGGTGACCGAAAACCTGATGGTCACTCTGACAGAGATTCAGAGTTCCTCTGTGGAGAAGGACAATCATCTCTGCAGCACTCCACCAATCAGGCCTTTATGGTAGAGTGGAAAGACAGACGCCACTCCTCAGTAAAAGGCTCATGACAGCCTGCTCTCAGATCATGAAAGATTCTCTGGTCTGATGAAATCAAGATTAAACTCTTTGGCCTGAATGCCAAGCGTCACGCCTGGAGGAAATCTGGCACCATCTCAATGGTGAAGCATGGTGGTGGCAGCAACATGCTGCGGGGATGTTTTTTAGTAGCAGGGACTGGTAGACTAGTCAGGATCGAGGCAAAGATGAACGGAGTAAAGTACAGAGTGATTCTTGCTGAAAACCTGCTCCAGAGCTCTCAGGACCTCAGACTGGGGCAAAGGTTCTAACTCTCAAGCTAACGTTAGCTACCTAATTAATATAGGACAACCTATTTATCCTGAATGACCATCAAATTCATAATTCATAATGTTTGTTACTTACAATTTTCACAGTTTTCAGTCAGCCAAAACACCCTTAGTCTGTCAAAATAACGTTAGTCGTTTTCCACTAAGTCAGTCACTCAGACGCACTAGAACTATAAGACTTGTTTTTTTCCATGTGTCGACACTTCAAATCAAATCTAAGTTTATTTGTCACGTGTGCAGAACACAACAGTGAAATGCTTACTTACAGGTCTTACAGTGAAATGCTTACTTACAGGCCCTAACCAACAGTGCATTTTTTAAGTAAAATAAGGTATTAGGTGAACAATAGATACAGTAAGTAAGGAAATAAAAAACAACAATAAAAAAAAGACAGTGACTAATAATAGTAGCGAGGCTATATACAGGCACTGGTTAGTGGGCTAATTGAGGTAGTATGTACATGTAGGTATGGTTAAAGTGACTATGCATATATGATAAACAGAGAGTAGCAGCATCGTAAAAAGGGGTTGGGAAGGGGGACAATGCAAATAGTCCAGGTAGCCGTTTGATTACATGTTCAGAAGTCTTACAGCTTGGGGATAACAGCTGTTGAGAAGCCTTTGGTCCTAGACTTGGAGCTCCGGTACCTCTTGCCATGAGGTAGTGGAGAGAACAGTCTATGACTGGGGTGGGTGGGGTTTTGTTATTCTGGCACCACCCGGCCAGGTCTCTGACCTCCTCCCTATAGGCTGTCTCGTCGTTGTTGGTGATCAGGCTGTTGTGTCATCTGCGAATGTAATGATGGTGTTGGAGTCTGGGTGAACAGAGGGAGTACAGGAGGGGACTGAGCACGCACACCGGAAGGGCTCAGTGTTGAGGATCAGCATGGCAGATGTGTTGCTACCTACCCTCACCAGCTGGGGATGGCCCGTCAGGAAGTCCAGGATCCAGTTGCAGAGGGAGGTGTTTAGTCCCAGGATCCTTAGTTTAGTGATGAGCTTTGAGGGTACTATGGTGTTGAACGCTGAGCTGTAGTCAATGAATAGCATTCTCATGTAGGTGTTCCTTTTGTCCAGGTGGGAAAGGGCAGTGTGGAGTGCAATAGAGATTGCATCATCTGTGGATCTGTTTGGGCGGTATGCAAATTGGAGTGTGTCTAGGGTTTCTGGGATAATGGTGTTGATGTCAGCCATTACCAGCCTTTCAAAGCACTTCATGGCTACGGACGTGAGTGCTATGGGTCTGTAGTAATTTAGGCAGGTGTCCTTAGTGTTCTTGGGCACAGGGACTATGGTGGTCTGCTTAAAACATGTTGGTATTGCTCACGTTCTGGTGTCGGGAGAATTAACCAACTGGCTGAGTCAAATATCCATAGCCCAACCTTAATAACCCAGCATCAACTTGCTGTTTTTACATAAAACAACCCGATTGCTTCTAGAAAGAGAGAAGGATCACATGACCAAGATGAGCTAGCTACTAGTTTAAAACAATTAAATATCTAATTAATACAAAGAATGAACGTATGGGCTACATTTGCGAAAGTAATATATGCATTTGCTTACCTTACCAATCTTGAAGACGATACACTCATTTATCATTCAAAAAAAGTATTAGGAGTGAGTGCACCACAAACATATTTCCAGGGTGTTGACACACCCTCCCCCCAAATTAGCCTCTTCCAACACCACTGCTAGGAGAAGGGTATCCATCTGCAAAAGTGAAGTTTCCATCCATCTGCAAAAGTGAAGAACCCCCCTAGTCCTTATTTAAAATATAATTCATATGAACATGTTCAAGGTTGCTGCAGTTTGCCAAGGTTTTCATATCCCTAATACTAGGATATTTTTCAAAATATGTTTTTAATGCCATGTTACCTGACTAGAAAAACGCTGGTCCCATCATAGACCATATTAAAACTTTTTACAACCTGTTAATCACATCATACCATGTAACATCCAAAGTTTTACCTGGTTAGATTACCAGATCAGGAAAAACTATGGCCCCAGAATCGTTTTTTGCCACACCACTCTGGGACCTTTGTTGCCACCTCTGGCTAGTTGATGGATATTGAAGAGCTGACAGTAGAGCAGACTACGGTGTCAGGCAGTGAGTGGATAAAAATTTATGAAATGCTCCAACACTGAAGGAAAAGAGATACATAATGTACTATATGTCACAACATGGTATCAAGTTTGTCAAGCTTTTCATTCCAAAGAAAGTATGAAACAGTCAATCATCATCACTCAGTAAAGACCAGCTAGAAATTTCCTTGTAAACAAGTAATACAAAATTATCAGGAGTGTATAGTTTAATGCGAGAACAAGTAAACCAGTCTTGAATATTTTATCTCACATTAGTTGACCCATGGTTGATA
>NW_026285845.1:0-2324 GCF_023373465.1 Oncorhynchus keta | reverse complement strand
ACCCATTAATGCTGAGAGGTTAGCATGTTTTGTTGTAGTCTGTTATTGGTAATGGTGAGAGGTTAGCATGTTTTGTTGTATCCTCTGTTACTGGTAATGGTGAGAGGTTAGCATGTTTTGTTGTAGCCTCTGTTATTGGTAATGGTGAGAGGTTAGCATGTTTTGTTGTAGCCTCTGTTATTGGTAATGGTGAGAAGTTAGCATGTTTTGTTGTAGCCTCTGTTATTGGTAATGCTGAGAGGTTAGTATGATTTGTTGTAGCCTCTGTTATTGGTAATGGTGAGAGGTTAGCATGTTTTGTTGTATCCTCTGTTACTGGTAATGGTGAGAGGTTAGCATGTTTTGTTGTAGCCTCTGTTATTGGTAATGGTGAGAGGTTAGCATGTTTTGTTGTAGCCTCTGTTATTGGTAATGGTGAGAAGTTAGCATGTTTTGTTGTAGCCTCTGTTATTGGTAATGCTGAGAGGTTAGTATGATTTGTTGTAGTCTCTGTTATTGGTAATGGTGAGAGGTTAGTATGTTTTGTTGTAGCCTCTGTTATTGGTAATGGTGAGAGGTTAGTATGATTTGTTGTAGTCTCTGTTATTGGTAATGGTGAGAGGTTAGTATGTTTTGTTGTAGCCTCTGTAACTTTCTCACTCATTATTATTCATGATTCAGTCATGATTTGTCTTAATCATGGCATCATCAGGATTAATTCATTATTGTTTAGAAACATGTTATCTACTCTCTTAGACAGAAAAGTACTCCACTCATCATCCACCATTTTATTATTGGGCAAAACACAACCCAAAACACAACCAAATCAAATCAAATCAAATCAAATTAATTTATATAGCCCTTCGTACATCAGCTGATGTCTCTCAAAGTGCTGTACAGAAACCCAGCCTAAAACCCCAAACAGCAAGCAATGCAGGTGTAGAAGCACGGTGGCTTGGAAAAACTCCCTAGAAAGGCCAAAACCTAGGAAGAAACCTAGAGAGGAACCAGGCTATGTGGGGTGGCCAGTACTCTTCGGGCTGTGCCGGGTGGAGATTATAACAGAACATGGCCAAGATGTTCAAATGTTCATAAATGACCAGCATGGTCGAATAATAGTAAGGCAGAACAGTTTAAACTGGAGCAGCAGCATGGCCAGGTGGACTGGGGACAGCAAGGAGTCATCATGTCAGGTAGTCCTGGTGCATGGTCCTAGGGCTCAGGTCCTCCGAGAGAGAGAAAGAAGGAGAGAAGGAGAGAATTAGAGAACGCACACTTAGATTCACACAGGACACCGAATAGGACAGGAGAAGTACTCCAGATATAACAAACTGAACCAAAATAAACTGCAAATGCAACCAACGAGTTTACGACCAAATACTAAAGTTTTGACTACTTTAATACACTATAAGTGAATTGGTCAGATTATTTATGTTGGAGTATAGAGACACGTTTAAAATGTTAGCTTCACTGTCTAAATAGATATGGCGTGGACTGTATACTCAATACAATCTAAATCTGATACCTCACTGTCTAAATAGATATGGTGTGGACTGTATACTCAATACAATCTAAATCTGATACCTCACTGTCTAAATAGATATGGTGTGGACTGTATACTCAATACAATCTAAATCTGATACCTCACTGTCTAAATAGATATGGTGTGGACTGTATACTCAATACAATCTAAATCTGATACCCCACTGTCTGTCTTCTGACTGATACTGCTTTTTAAACTGGTCTGGTCAGTCTACTATAATATTTGTTAATATGCATCTTTCGATCTACAAGCAATATTTGGAAAATGTGTCATTTCTAGGATGTGCTTCTCTGGTCTCAGCTCTGAGGTCAAACCCCTCACATTATTTGTGGACTGGTAACAGTGTAAGCAGGGAAAGCTAAGCGTAACATTTGAATACAACCTGTCTGTCATTGTATTTCTCTGTGTTTCAGACTCACTGGCTGTAAACTCAGAAACACATCCTGTAAAGAGTTGGCCTCAGTTCTCAGTTCAAACCCCTCACACCTGAGAGAGCTGGATCTGAGTAACAATGACCTGAAGGATTCAGGAGTGAAGCTGCTCTCTGCTGGACTGGGGAATCCCCACTGTAAACTGGAGACTCTGAGGTCAGTATTCCTGTAGTTGGTCAACAAGTGATAACTGTTCACCAGATCCACATGTACACCAGGCATACCTGTGTTACTGTTTAAATATGAATAGTGAATTACAAAGTTATAGAGGCACAAAGATCAGAATAAATGCTAAACTCCTCTGTTATTGGTAATGGTGAGAGGTTAGCATGTTTTGTTGTAGTCTCTGTTATTGGTAATGGTGAGAGGTT
>NW_026285844.1:0-707 GCF_023373465.1 Oncorhynchus keta | reverse complement strand
CATTGCAGTCTGTTGAGACCTGGAGACAACACCATAACATCTCTGTTCACTCAGAGCTACATCATCTCTAAAGAGAGGTGACTGCCTGTAGGGGGAACCCTGGAGACAACACTATAACATCTCTGTTCACTCAGAGCTACATCATCTCTAAAGAGAGGTGGCTGCCTGTAGGGGAACCCTGGAGACAACACTATAACATCTCTGTTCACTCAGAGCTACATCATCTCTAAAGAGAGGTGGCTGCCTGTAGGGGAACCCTGGAGACAACACTATAACATCTCTGTTCACTCAGAGCTACATCATCTCTAAAGAGAGGTGGCTGCCTGTAGGGGAACCCTGGAGACAACACTATAACATCTCTGTTCACTCAGAGCTACATCATCTCTAAAGAGAGGTGGCTGCCTGTAGGGGAACCCTGGAGACAACACTATAAGATCTCTGTTCACTCAGAGCTACATCATCTCTGAAGGGAGGTGGCTGCCTGTAGGGGAACCCTGGAGACAACACTATAACATCTCTGTTCACTCAGAGCTACATCATCTCTAAAGAGAGGTGGCTGCCTGTAGGGGAACCCTGGAGACAACACTATAACATCTCTGTTCACTCAGAGCTACATCATCTCTAAAGAGAGGTGACTGCCTGTAGGGGAACCCTGGAGACAACACTATAACATCTCTGTTCACTCAGAGCTACATCATCTCTGAAGG
>NW_026285843.1:0-38362 GCF_023373465.1 Oncorhynchus keta | reverse complement strand
GAAGAAGGTTGACATTGATGTTGATATTTTTTCTCAATAACTGGGGTGCTGATGTCTTGTCCTCATCCATTCACCCTCAGGCCCAGCTCCTGTCTGTTAGCTAGCCAGACTCAGTGTCAGTCTTAGTAATCCTCCTTATGAAGACAGACAGACAGACAGACAGACAGACAGACAGACAGACAGACAGACAGACAGACAGACAGACAGACAGACAGACAGACAGACAGACAGACCATACAAGGGTTAACTACTCCAGTGACAGAGAAACAGATAGATGACAAAAGGTTCCAAAACTTTACCCCAGAACATGTATAATTAGTGAGAAATACCTGTAGTCTCCATACAGTATGCAGTATGTCCTGCTCTGCCTTATTGGAATAGTAGACTATCAGTAACATTTACACTAACGATCTACTAACCCCAACTCTAGCTCTAATCCTAACCTTAACCCTTACCCTAACTAACCCTAACCCTAACTCTAGCTCTAATCCTAACCTTAACCCTTATCCTAACTAACCCTAACCCTAACTCTAGCTCTAATCCTAACCTTAACCCTTACCCTAACTAACCCTAACCCCAACTCTAGCTCTAATCCTAACCTTAACCCTTACCCTAACTAACCCTAACCCTAACTCTAGCTCTAATCCTAACCTTAACCCTTACCCTAACTAACCCTAACCCTAACTCTAGCTCTAATCCTAACCTTAACCCTTACCCTAACTAACCCTAACCCTAACTCTAGCTCTAATCCTAACCTTAACCCTTACCCTAACTAACCCTAACCCTAACTCTAGCTCTAATCCTAACCTTAACCCTTACCCTAACTAACCCTAACCCTAACTCTAGCTCTAATCCTAACCTTACCCTAACTAACCCTAACCCTAACTCTAGCTCTAATCCTAACCTTACCCTAACTAACCCTAACCCTAACTCTAGCTCTAATCCTAACCCTAACTAACCCTAACCCTAAATCTAGCTCTAATCCTAACCTTAACCCTTACCCTAACTAACCCTAACCCTAACTCTAGCTCTAATCCTAACCTTAACCCTTATCCTAACTAACCCTAACCCTAACTCTAGCTCTAATCCTAACCTTAACCCTTACCCTAACTAACCCTAACCCTAACTCTAGCTCTAATCCTAACCTTAACCCTTACCCTAACTAACCCTAACCCTAACTCTAGCTCTAATCCTAACCTTAACCCCCCTAACTAACCCTAACTCTAGCTCTAATCCTAACCTTAACCCTAACCCTAACTAACCCTAACCCCACCTCTAGCTCTAATCCTAACCCTAACTAACCCTAACCCTAAAACTAGCTAATCCTAACCTTAACCCTTACCCTCTAACCCTAACCCTAAATCTAGCTCTAATCCTAACCTTAACCCTTACCCTAACTAACCCTAACCCTAAATCTAGCTCTAATCCTAACCTTAACCCTTACCCTAACTAACCCTAACCCCACCTCTAGCTCTAATCCTAACCCTAACTAACCCTAACCCTAAAACTAGCTCTAATCCTAACCTTAACCCTTACCCTAACTAACCCTAACCCTAACTCTAGCTCTAATCCTAACCTTAACCCTTACCCTAACTAACCCTAACCCCACCTCTAGCTCTAATCCTAACCTTAACCCTTACCCTAACTAACCCTAACCCTAAATCTAGCTCTAATCCTAACCTTAACCCTTATCCTAACTAACCCTAACCCTAACTCTAGCTCTAATCCTAACCTTAACCCTTACCCTAACTAACCCTAACCCTAAATAACCCTAACTCTACCTCTAACCCTTACCCTAACTAACCCTTACCCTAACTAACCCTAGCTCTAACCGTAGCCTAAGCAAGCAGTTGCGTATCAACAGATAGTTTGTGGATAGTATGACAGCTCTCTGGACTATCCAAATAAAGTGTGACTGTAACTGTAAAACCAGGGACAGTAAATAATCACACATAACAGGATCTCTTATTTTCCACCATCATTTGCAAATAAATTCATAAAAAATCCTACAATGTGATTTTCTGGATTATTTTTTTCTCATTTTGTCTGTCATAGTTGAAGTGTACCTATGATGAAAATTCATGTCATGTCCCCCTTCCCCCTTGGGTTCTTAGAAAAATGACTTTCATTGAACATTCTGGGAACGTTATGGGAAAGGTATTTTTGTAAGAACCAAAGGAGAACCTTTAGGGAATGTTGTTATTATGGTAAGGTAGAAACACATCGCTCTGAGAACGCTCCCTGCTACCTTCATACAACAAAAGAGGACGTTCTGAGAACGTTATAAGAAAACCATCCATTTGAACCTTCAGGGAATTGGTGCAACGCTCAGAGAACAATCCGACAACCTTCAGGAAACGCCCCAGAACGAAAATGTGTTATCTGGGTAGTGGCTTTAGACGGGTCTGTGACTATAAACTTTTTTAACAATAGGACTACAAACATTTAAAATGTTTTAAGTCAGTCGAGGCTGGAAAAAAATATTTGTTTGTGTGAGCGAAGTTGAATGAATGGTGACTTAATGGTGTGTTAAACCATTGCGCTCTCCTGTCCTGTCCTCTATGTGAACATTACCCTCTTCCTGTCTGTCCTGTCCTCCACGTGAACATTACCCTCTTCCTGCCTGTCCTGTCCTCTATGTGAACATTACCCTCTTCCTGTCTGTCCTGTCCTCCATGTGAACATTACCCTCTTCATGTCTGTCCAGTCCTCTATGTGAACATTACCCTCTTCTTGTCTGTCCTGTCCTCTATGAGAACATTACCCTCTTCCTGTCTGTCCTGTCCTCTATGTGAACATTACCCTCTTCTTGTCTGTCCTGTCCTCTATGAGAACATTACCCTCTTCATGTCTGTCCTGTCCTCTGTGAACATTACCCTCTTCTTGTCTGTCCTGTCCTCTATGAGAACATTACCCTCTTCCTGTCTGTCCTGTCCTTTATGTGAACATTACCCTCTTCATGTCTGTCCTGTCCTCTATGAGAACATTACCCACCTCCTGTCTGTCCTTTATGTGAACATTACCCTCTTCCTGTATGTCCTCTATGTGAACATTACCCTCTTCCTGTCTGTCCTCTATGTGAACATGACCCTCTTCCTGTCCTGTCCTCTATGTGAAGATTACCCTCTTCCTGTCTGTCCACTATCTGAACATTACCCTCTTCCTGCCTGTCCTATACCTGAACATTACCCTCTTCCTGTCTGTACTCTATGTGAACATTACCCTCTTCCTGTATGTCCTCTATCTGAACATTACCCTCTTCCTGTCTGTCCTCTATCTGAACATTACCCTCTTCGTGTCTGTCCTCTATGTGAACATTACCCTCTTCCTGTCTGTCCTCTATGTGAACATTACCCTCTTCATGTATGTCCTCTATCTGAACATTACCCTCTTCCTGTCTGTCCTCTATCTGAACATTACCCTCTTCCTGTCTGTCCTCTATCTGAACATTACCCTCTTCCTGTCTGTCCTCTATCTGAACATTACCCTCTTCCTGTCTGTCCTCAATCTGACCATTACCCTCTTCCTGTCTGTCCTCTATCTGAACATTACCCTCTTCCTGTCTGTCCTCTATCTGAATATTACCCTATTCCTGTCTGTCCTCTATCTGAACATTACCCTCTTCCTGTCTGTCCTCTATCTGAACATTACCCTCTTCCTGTCTGTCCTCTATCTGAACATTACCCTATTCCTGTCTGTCCTCTATCTGAACATTACCCTCTTCCTGTCTGTCCTCTATCTGAACATTACCCTCTTCCTGTCTGTCCTCTATCTGAACATTACCCTCTTCCTGTCTGTCCTCTATCTGAACATTACCCTCTTCCTGTCTGTCCTCTATCTGAACATTACCCTCTTCCTGTCTGTCCTCTATCTGAACATTACCCTCTTCTGTCTGTCCTCTATCTGAACATTACCCTACTCCTGTCTGTCCTCTATCTGAACATTACCCTCTTTCCTGTCTGTCCTCTATCTGAACATTACCCTCTTCCTGTCTGTCCTCTATCTGAACATTACCCTCTTCCTGTCTGTCCTCTATCTGAACATTACCCTCTTCCTGTCTGTCCTCTATCTGAACATTACCCTCTTCCTGTCTGTCCTCTATCTGAACATTACCCTCTTCCTGTCTGTCCTCTATCTGAACATTACCCTCTTCCTGTCTGTCCTCTATCTGAACATTACCCTCTTCCTGTCTGTCCTCTATCTGAACATTACCATCTTCCTGTCTGTCCTCTATCTGAACATTACCCTCTTCCTGTCTGTCCTCTATCTGAATATTACCCTATTCCTGTCTGTCCTCTATCTGAACATTACCCTCTTCCTGTCTGTCCTCTATCTGAACATTACCCTCTTCCTGTCTGTCCTCTATCTGAACATTACCCTCTTCCTGTCTGTCCTCTATCTGAACATACTCACCATACTCAGCAGACATGACTGTATGATACATCATGTGGAAACATGGTGAAAAAGGAATGTAACATTTACATAGAGATGGAGATATACTGCACCGGTCCTCCCAACGGTAAATATTTTACTGATAAGAGCTGAGACGGGTGGAGAGCCGGCCGGAGGGACGGCTGGAGGGACGGCCGGAGGGACGGCCGGAGGGACGGCTGGAGGGACGGCTGGAGGGACGGCTGAGAGCCGGCTGGAGGGACGGCGGAGGGACGGCCGGAGGGAGGGACGGCCGGGGGACGGCCGGAGGGACGGCCGGGAGGGAGGCCGGAGGGACGGCTGAGGGACGGCTGGAGAGGACGGCGGAGGGACCGGAGGGACGGGGACGGCTGGAGGACGGCCGGAGGGACGGCCGAGGGACGGCTGGAGGGACGGCCGGAGGGACGGCCGGAGGGACGGCTGGAGGGAGCTGAAGTGAAATAAAGTGATAAAATAGAACACTGATTACGTTTGGTTTGACAGTTGTTGGGGTAGGAGTGACTGTTGTAGATTACTTTGACAGTCGTCGGAGACAGGAGTGACTGTTGTAGATTACTTTGACAGTCGTCGGAGACAGGAGTGACTGTTGTAGATTACTTTGACAGTCGTCGGAGACAGGAGTGACTGTTGTAGATTACTTTGACAGTCGTCGGAGACAGGAGTGACTGTTGTAGATTACTTTGACAGTCGTCGGAGACAGGAGTGACTGTTGCCTGCAGCAAACAGGTAGAGAGGAGTCACAGAGTTCATAGACAAGTGCTACCTGCCTGCCTGTCCGTCTGTCCGTCATTCAACTCATAGACAAGTGCTACCTGCCTGCCTGTCCGTCTGTCCACGCCCAGTTATCATTGTCCTGCTGTGAGCAGAAGCTACCCACTCAGCTCATGCATTAGACCAGGGGTTCCCAAACGTCTCTGTCAGACAGCGATATGTCTCCCTGCTTCCCTGTATGTCTGTCCATGTCTCTGTCAGACAGCGATATGTCTCCCTGCTTCCCTGTATGTCTGTCCATGTCTCTGTCAAACAGCGATATGTCTCCCTGCTTCCCTGTATGTCTGTCTATGTCTCTGTCAGACAGTGAGAGACTATCTCCCTGCTTCCCTGTATGTCTGTCCATGTCTCTGTCAGACAGCGATATGTCTCCCTGCTTCCCTGTATGTCTGTCCATGTCTAGACAGTGAGAGACATCTCCCTGCTTCCCTGTATGTCTGTCCATGTCTCTGTCAGACAGATATGCTCCCTGCTTCCCTGTACCCATGTCTCTGTCAGCTCTGCATGTCTCTGTCAGACCAGTCTCCCTGCTTCCCTGTATGTCTGTCCATGTCTCTGTCAGACAGCGATATGTCTCCCTGCTTCCTGTATGTCTGTCCATGTCTCTGTCAGACAGCGATATGTCTCCCTGCTTCCCTGTATGTCTGTCCATGTCTCTGTCAGACAGCGATATGTCTCCCTGCTTCCCTGTATGTCTGTCCATGTCTCTGTCAGACAGTGAGAGACTATCTCCCTGCTTCCTGTATGTCTGTCCATGTCTCTGTCAGACAGTGAGAGACTATCTCCTGCTTCTGTATGTCTGTCCATGTCTCTGTCAAACAGCGATATGTCTCCCTGCTTCTGTATGTCTGTCCATGTCTCTGTCAGACAGCGATATGTCTCCCTGCTTCCCTGTATGTCTGTCCATGTCTCTGTCAGACAGCGATATGTCTCCCTGCTTCCCTGTATGTCTGTCCATGTCTCTGTCAGACAGCGATATGTCTCCCTTCCCTGTATGTCTGTCCATGTCTCTGTCATGTCTCCCCCTGTCCATGTCTCTGTCATGTCTGTCCATGTCTCTGTCAGACAGCGATATGTCTCCCTGCTTCCCTGTATGTCTGTCCATGTCTCTGTCAGACAGCGATATGTCTCCCTGTATGTCTTCCCTGTATGTCTGTCCATGTCTGTCCATGTCAGAAACAGCGATATGTCTCCCTGCTTCCCTGTATGTCTGTCCATGTCTCTGTCAGACAGCGATATGTCTCCCTGCTTCCCTGTATGTCTGTCCATGTCTCTGTCAGACAGCGATATGTCTCCCTGCTTCCCTGTATGTCTGTCCATGTCTCTGTCAGACAGTCTGCTTCCATGTCTGTCCATGTCTCTGTCAGACAGCGATGATGTCTGTCCATGTCTCTGTCACTATCTCCCTGCTTCCTGTATGTCTGTCCATGTCTCTGTCAGACACAGCTTCCCTGTATGTCTGTCCATGTCTCCAGTGAGAGACTATCTCCCTGCTTCCCTGTATGTCTGTCCATGTCTCTGTCAGACAGCGATATGTCTCCCTGCTTCCCTGTATGTCTGTCCATGTCTCTGTCAGACAGCGATATGTCTCCCTGCTTCCCTGTATGTCTGTCCATGTCTCTGTCAGACAGTGAGAGACTATCTCCCTGCTTCCCTGTATGTCTGTCCATGTCTCTGTCAGACAGCGATATGTCTCCCTGCTTCCCTGTATGTCTGTCCATGTCTCTGTCAGACAGCGATATGTCTCCCTGCTTCCCTGTATGTCTGTCCATGTCTCTGTCAGACAGCGATATGTCTCCCTGCTTCCCTGTATGTCTGTCCATGTCTCTGTCAGACAGCGATATGTCTTCTTCCTGTATGTCTGTCCATGTCTCTGTCAGACAGCGATATGTCTCCCTGCTTCCTGTATGTCTGTCCATGTCTCTGTCAGACAGCGATATGTCTCCCTGCTTCCCTGTATGTCTGTCCATGTCTCTGTCAGACAGTATGTCTCCTGCTTCCCTGTATGTCTGTCCATGTCTCTGTCAAACAGCGATATGTCTCCTGCTTCCCTGTATGTCTGTCCATGTCTCTGTCAAACAGCGATATGTCTCCCTGCTTCCCTGTATGTCTGTCCATGTCTCTGTCAGACAGCTCCCCTGCTTCCTGTATGTCTGTCCATGTCTCTGTCAGACAGCGATTCCCTGTATGTATGTCTGTCCATGTCTCTGTCAGACAGCGATGAGAGACTCTCCTGCTTCCCTGTATGTCTGTCCATGTCTCTGTCAGACAGCGATATGTCTCCCTGCTTCCCTGTATGTCTGTCCATGTCTCTGTCAGACAGCGATATGTCTCCCTGCTTCCCTGTATGTCTGTCCATGTCTCTGTCAGACAGCCTCCCCTGCTTCCCTGTATGTCTGTCCATGTCTCTGTCAGACAGTGAGAGCTTCCCTGTATGTCTGTCCATGTCTCTGTCAGACAGTGAGATGTCTCCCTGCTTCCTGTATGTCTGTCCTGTCATGTCTCCTGCTTCCCTGTATGTCTGTCCATGTCTCTGTCACAGCGATATGTCTCCCTGCTTCCCTGTATGTCTGTCCATGTCTCTGTCAGACAGCGATATGCTTCCCTGTATGTCTGTCCATGTCTCTGTCAGACAGCGATATGTCTCCTGTTCCTGTATGTCTGTCCATGTCTCTGTCAGACAGCGATATGTCTCCCTGCTTCCCTGTATGTCTGTCCATGTCTCTGTCAGACAGTGATATGTCTCCTGCTTCCCTGTATGTCTGTCCATGTCTCTGTCAGACAGCGATATGTCTCCCTGCTTCCCTGTATGTCTGTCCATGTCTCTGTCAGACAGCGATATGTCTCCCTGCTTCCCTGTATGTCTGTCCATGTCTCTGTCAGACAGCGATATGTCTCCCCTGCTTCCTGTCCATGTCTGTCCATGTCTCTGTCAGACAGCGATATGTCTCCCTGCTTCCCTGTATGTCTGTCCATGTCTCTGTCAGACAGCGATATGTCTCCTGCTTCCCTGTATGTCTGTCCATGTCAGACAGCGATATGTCTCCCTGCTTCCCTGTATGTCTGTATGTCTGTCCAGCGATATGTCTCCTGCTTCCCCTGTATGTCTGTCCATGTCAGACAGCGATATGTCTCCCTGCTTCCCTGTATGTCTCCATGTCCTGTCAGACAGCGATATGTTCTTCCTGTATGTCTGTCTGTTTGCTATGGGACCTTCACCTGCACTGCTCCAAAGGTGAAGGACAAGTGTAGATAGCCATCAAAAGGAACATCAAATGTGACATACCAACTAGGATCTGGCTAAAAAATACTAGAATCAGTTATAGAACCCATTGCCCTCATGTTTGTGAGGTCTGGGGTCCGCTCATCAACCAAGAATTCAAAAATGGGACAATCACCAAATTGAGACTCTGTACGCAGACTTCTGCAAAAAATATCCTCCGTGTACAACGTAAAACACCAAATAATGCATGCAGAACAGAATTAGGCCGAAACCCACTAATTATTAAAATCCAGAAAAGAGCTGTTAAATTCTACAACCACCTAAAAGGAAGCGATCCCCAAACCTTCCATAACAAAGCCATCACCCACAGAGAAATTAACCTGGAGAAGAGGCCCCACAGAGCCCCAGGACAGCAACACAATTAGACCCAAAAAGATAATGACTTGACACATTGGAAAGAATTTACAAAAAAACAGCAAACTGGAATGCTACCTGTCCCTAAACAGAGAGAACACAGTGGTAGAATACCTGACCACTGTGACTGACCCAAACTTAAGGAAAGCTTTGACTTTGTACAGACTCAGTGAGCATAGCCTTGCTATTGAGAAAGGTTGCTGTAGGCAGACATGGCTCTCAAGAGATGACAGGCTATGTGCTCACTGCCCACAAAATGAGGTGGAAACTGAGCTGCACTTCCTAACCTCCTGCCAAATGTATGACCATATTAGAGACACATATTTCCCTCAGATTACACAGATCCACAAAGAATTTTAAAACAAACCCAATTTTGATAAACTATCATATCTACAGGGTGAAATTCCACAGTGTGACATCACAGCAGCAAGATTTGTGACCTGTTGCCACAAGAAACGGGCAACCAGTGAAGAACAAACACCATTGTAAATACAACCCATATTTATGTTTATTTATTTTCCCTTTTGTACTTTCACTATTTGCACATTGTTACATCACTGTATATATACAGTTGAAGTCGGATGTTTACATACACCTTAGCCAAATACATTTAAACCCAGTTTTTCACAATTCCTGACATTTAATCCTAGTAAAAATTCCCTGTCTTAGGTCAGTTAGGATCACAACTTTATTTTAAATGTCAGAATAATAGTAGAGAGAATGATTCATTTCAGATTGTATTTCTTTCATCACATTTCCAGTGGGTCAGAAGTTTACATACACTCAATTAGTATTTGGTAGCATTGCCTTTAAATTGTTTAACTTGGGTCAAACGTTTCGGGTAGCCTTCCACAAACTTCCCACAATAAATTGGGGGAATTTTGGCCCATTCCTCCTGACAGAGCTGGTGTAACGGAGTCAGGTTTTTAGGCCTCCTTGCTCACACACGCTTTTCAGTTCTGCCCACAAGTTTTCTATAGGATTGAGGTCAGGGCTTTGTGATGGCCACTCAAATATCTTGACTTTGTTGTCCTTACGCCATTTTTCCACAACTTTGGAAGTATGCTTGGGGTCATTGTCCATTTGGAAGACCCATTTGCAACCAAGCTTTAACTTCCTGACTGATGTCTTGAGATGTTGCTTCAATATCTCCACATAATTTCCCACCTCATGATGCCATCTATTTTGTGAAGTGCATCAGCACCTGTCTAGATGGTCCAACACCTGTCTAGATGGTCCAACACCTGTCTAGAAGGAACAACACCTGTCTAGAAGGAACAACACCTGTCTAGATGGTCCAACGCCTGTCTAGATGGTCCAACACCTGTCTAGAAGGAACAACACCTGTCTAGATGGTCCAACGCCTGTCTAGAAGGAACAACACCTGTCTAGAAGGAACAACACCTGTCTAGATGGTCCAACACCTGTCTAGAAGGAACAACACCTGTCTAGAAGGAACAACACCTGTCTAGAAGGAACAACACCTGTCTAGATGGTCCAACACCTGTCTGCATGGTCCAACACCTGTCTAGATGGTCCAACACCTGTCTAGAAGGAACAACACCTGTCTAGATGGTCCAACGCCTGTCTAGAAGGAACAACACCTGTCTAGAAGGAACAACACCTGTCTAGATGGTCCAACACCTGTCTAGAAGGAACAACACCTGTCTAGAAGGAACAATACCTGTCTAGATGGTCCAACACCTGTCTAGAAGGAACAACACCTGTCTAGAAGGAACAACACCTGTCTAGAAGGAACAACACCTGTCTAGATGGTCCAACACCTGTCTGCATGGTCCAACACCTGTCTAGATGGTCCAACACCTGTCTAGAAGGAACAACACCTGTCTAGATGGTCCAACGCCTGTCTAGATGGTCCAACACCTGTCTAGAAGGAACAACACCTGTCTAGATGGTCCAACACCTGTCTAGATGGTACAACACCTGTCTGCATGGTCCAACACCTGTCTAGATGGTCCAACACCTGTCTAGAAGGAACAACACCTGTCTGCATGGTCCAACACCTGTCTAGATGGTCCAACACCTGTCTAGATGGTCCAACGCCTGTCTAGATGGTCCAACACCTGTCTAGAAGGAACAACACCTGTCTAGATGGTCCAACACCTGTCTAGATGGTCCAACACCTGTCTGCATGGTCCAACACCTGTCTAGATGGTCCAACACCTGTCTAGAAGGAACAACACCTGTCTAGATGGAACAACACCTGTCTAGAAGGAACAACACCTGTCTAGATGGTCCAACACCTGTCTAGAAGGAACAACACCTGTCTAGAGGGTCCAACACCTGTCTAGAAGGAACAACACCTGTCTAGATGGTCCAACACCTGTCTAGAAGGAACAACACCTGTCTGCATGGTCCAACACCTGTCTAGATGGTCCAACACCTGTCTGCATCGTCCAACACCTGTCTAGATGGTCCAACACCTGTCTAGAAGGAACAACACCTGTCTAGATGGTCCAACACCTGTCTAGAAGGAACAACACCTGTCTAGGTAGAACACAGCCTGTTTAGAAGGAACAACACCTGTCTGCATGGTCCAACACCTGTCTAGATGGTCCAACACCTGTCTAGATGGTCCAACACCTGTCTAGAAGGAACAACACCTGTCTAGATGGTCCAACACCTGTCTAGAAGGAACAACACCTGTCTAGATGGAACAACACCTGTCTAGATGGTCCAACACCTGTCTAGATGGTCCAACACCTGTCTAGATGGAACACACCTGTCTAGATGGAACAACACCTGTCTAGAAGGAACAACACCTGTCTAGAAGGAACAACACCTGTCTAGAAGGAACAACACCTGTCTAGAAGGAACAACACCTGTCATAAAGGACTGATCTTCATGTCAGAGAGTCTGTTTTTAATGAATGCTTGTTTGGTGTGTGTTTCTGTGTTTCTGTGTGTGTGTGTGTGTGTGTGTGTGTGGTGTGTGTGTGTGTGTGTGTGTGTGTGTGTGTGTGTGTGTGTGTGTGTGTGTGTGTGTGTGTGTGTGTGTGTATGGGTTGTGTAAGTATTACTATGTTGTTGTTACTCTCTTCTTACCAGTAATGAGTTGATTGATTGTTCCATTGTCTATTAGTCTGTAAAACAAAGTGATGCTTTCCCCCTGGGCACAGACGTCAATGGTCCAACACCTGTCTAGAAGGAACAACACCTGTCTAGAAATGACGGAAAACAACGTTGATTCAACCCGTGTGTGCCCACTGTATGAGGACACTAGATGGGAAAACAACACCTGTCTAGTGGAACAACACCTGTCTGATTGATGGACCAATTGGACTCATCTGACATTGACAGTAATTGATGGACGCTTAAGCATTGTTTTAAACACACTGGAATTCAATATGGAACATCTACTGGAGCCTAAGAATGACAAGAACTGGGATAATATTATGACAATAAAACTGTAATTAAACAGCATCCCACTTGATACCGCTGTATGCAGAATAACAGAGATGTCAGCTAGTTTAATAATGATGTCATAATGACAGTATGTAGGTTCTATAAGTTACATCCCAAATGGCACCCTATTCTCTATATAGTTCACTATGGGCCCTGGTCAAACACTACATATGGAATAGGGTGCAATTTGAGATGCAGACTTAGTGTAAATAAAGAGTAAGACATACTGTATGTTAAGTCCCTGCATGGCCTGCTGTTTACATTACATCCCTGTCGGTTCTGGTTCTGTGTAGCCTGTGTGTATCTTTAATGTGTGTGCGTGTGCAGCAGGCTAGCCTCTGTATATCTTTAATGACCTAGTAACATTCCCCAGCAGAAGGCAAAGCAAAGCTCAGTAGAAATACAATCCCTATACAACTTTCCCCTGTGTTTTCAGTCCTCCAAACGGGTTCTCCAAACGTGTTTCTAAAAAAAACTATTTTGAGACAGTTACCCACTGATTTGATCTGAACCCCTGATTTGAATTGGAATGCCCATTCCAGTCATTATATTTCTATGGTGCGGACAACAGTAAATCCATTAGTTCTGCAGCTATGCTCATCATGGTCAATCAAGCAAACGAGGTTAATCGAGCCTCACAGACCCAAATCACAGTGTTGTTTGTGTAGTCTGTAGTCCTCTCTAATTACTGTTGTGTTGTACTTCCCCCCAAAAAAAAGGGCAAGGAGAGGATTATCATGCTGTGACATACAGTTCACTAACTGTCACCCCTCAGGACGAGCAGAGGGTGGGTATGCTGTGACATACAGTTCACTAACTGTCACCCCTCATCTAGGACCTAAGAATGACAGAGGGTGGGTATGCTGTGACATACAGTTAATTAACTGTCACCCCAGGAAGAGCAGAGGGCTGTATGCAGGAGATGTCAGCTAGCTTAATAATGTCATAATGACAGTATGTGGGTTGCTGTGACATACAGTTCCCAAAGAGGGTGGGTATGCTGGACACCCTAACTTCACCTCTCAGGACGAGCAGAGGGTGGGTATGCTGTGACATACAGTTCACTAACTGTCAACTCTCAGGACGAGCAGAGGGTGGGTATGCTGTGACATACAGTTCACTTAACTGTCACCTCTCAGGACGAGCAGAGGGTGGGTATGCTGTGACATACAGTTCCCTGTCACCCTCAGTACGAGCAGAGGGTGGGTATGCTGTGACATACAGTTCACTAACTGTCACCCTCAGGACAGCAGAGGGTGGGTATGCTGTGACATACAGTTCACTAACTGTCACCCTCAGGACTCAGAGGGTGGGTATGCTGCAACAGTTCCTAACTGTCACCCCTGCAGGACGAGCAGAGGGTGGGTATGCTGTGACATACAGTTCACCAACTGCCACCTCTCAGGACGAGCAGAGGGGTGGGTATGCTGTGACATACAGTTCACTGACTTGACCTCTCAGGACCCCAGATTTGAATGGGAATGCCCATTCAGTTCACTAACTGTCACCTGGTCGGACAACAGTAAATCCAGTTCTGCAGCTATGCTCATCATGAATCAAGCAAACGAGGTTAATCGAGCAGACCCAAATCACAGGGTTTGGGTATTATCTGTGACATACAGTTCACTAACTGTCACCTCTCAGGACGAGCAGAGGGTGGGTATGCTGTGACATACAGTTCACTAACTGTCACCTCTCAGGACGAGCAGAGGGTGGGTATGCTGTGACATACAGTTCCTAACTGTCACCTCTCAGGACGAGCAGAGGGTGGGTATGCTGTGACATACAGTTCCTAACTGTCACCTCTCAGGACGAGCAGAGGGTGGGTACATACAGCTGTCACCTCTCAGGACATACAGTTCACTAACTGTCAACTCTCAGGACGAGCAGAGGGTGGGTATGCAGTTCCCTAACTGTCACCTCTCAGAGCAGAGGGTGGGTATGCTGTGACATACAGTTCACTAACTGTCACCCTCTCAGGACGAGCAGAGGAGCAGAGGTGGGTATGCTGTGACATACAGTTCACTAACTGTCACCTCTCAGGACGAGCAGAGGGTGGGTATGCTGTGACATACAGTTCCCTAACTGTCACCCCTCAGGACGAGCAGAGGGTGGGTATGCTGTGACATACAGTTCACTAACTGTCACCTCTCAGGACGAGCAGAGGGTGGGTATGCTGTGACATACAGTTCACTAACTGTCACCTCTCAGGACAGGCAGAGGGTGGGTATGCTGTGACATACAGTTCACTAACTGTCACCTCTCAGGACGAGCAGAGGGTGGGTATGCTGTGACATACAGTTCACTAACTGTCACCTCTCAGGACGAGCAGAGGGTGGGTATGCTGTGACATACAGTTCACTAACTGTCACCTCTCAGGACGAGCAGAGGGTGGGTATGCTGTGACATACAGTTCACTAACTGCCACCTCTCAGGACGAGCAGAGGGTGGGTATGCTGTGACATACAGTTCCCTAACTGTCACCTCTCAGGACGAGCAGAGGGTGGGTATGCTGTGACATACAGTTCACTAACTGTCACCTCTCAGGACGAGCAGAGGGTGGGTATGCTGTGACATACAGTTCACTAACTGTCACCTCTCAGGACGAGCAGGGGGTGGGTATGCTGTGACATACAGTTCACTAACTGTCACCTCTCAGGACGAGCAGAGGGTGGGTATGCTGTGACATACAGTTCACTAACTGTCACCTCTCAGGACAGGCAGAGAGAGGGTGGGTATGCTGTGGCATTCTGGGACACTACATTTTTAGTCAATGGGGTGTGGGTGATGGGTGCTGGGGGGTGCTGGGGCTCTGTGCGGTCAGAGGCAGAGCTTAGATAATCTAACACAAACAAAGGCCTAGAGGGTGTGGGGGTCAAACTGTGCTGCTGCAACTGGGAAGTACACAGTAACATGGTAAGAACACTGTACAGTAGAGAGGATAGATGGTTTTGAAAGCACGTGCAGAGAGCAGTGAAAGCAGGAGAGAGATGAAGTGTACAGTGCTGTTACAGAATGTTCATGGTGTCTATTTTCACAATCTGACTGTATCCATTTGTTCATTGTTTGAATATTTATTTTCATTTTCAACAGAATGTCCATTTTTTTTAAATAAGCATTTAAATAGCACACAAAATGTCCTCAGTGTGCATATTAGGACTATGCCAAGGCAGTGAGGAGGTTGTGAAAATCAGCATGTTTTCATGATTTTTTTCCAACTCGGCGCTCAGGGAGTGTGTGTGTGTGTGTCTGTGTGAATAGAACCTTTATCCAAAGTTTTACTTACAGCAATAATGTACAGTGTGTGGTAATGTCTATCACACCTCCTACTCAACCCTTGACTAACTGCACCGCATGTGAAAAATACATTACCACTAAAGAAATGAGGTTCCCGCTAAAACCTGGTCTTTTACCAAATGAGATTAGACACTTTTTAAGGAAACGGTATATTTTTAAGTGGATTTTAACATTGGAAGTAGTCGTCTTGGAAACAGGATTTTAGTGGACTAAGTAATACAATTGAAGCCTTGGAATTTGATTACAGAGTGACTCAGTAATGAGACTTTAAACGCTACAGACGTGTGAGCCTTGTTTCTGAGGAGCAATTGGTTTGAGGTCTTATAATGCGTTGTCATTATTCCAGGTCACAGTCTAACCGGGACATAATTATACATGATGTATGGCTTACTGTCAAACTGAGAGCTGATTGGCCGGATATGCCCATCCATCAAACCAACAACCTATCCATTTAGCTCTTTGACGTGACACTTTAAGGAGTGTTTAATCCAATTGGTTGACACTAAAGGACAAGTCAAAATGGGCTGACTGTTTCAAGGTTAAAGTGCTGTTACTTCTTTGTGATGTTCTTGCCTTTTAGAGGCAAATTGAGGGAATCAATTTCATGATAAATCACCTATTATTCATGTCTGTTTGTGTTCAGAAAGACTTTCAAAACAATGTCAGCAATATCTTTGTCAATTATTTTTGTCATACAAAGTCATACATGTTGTGTATCCTCAGGCATAAGTAGGCAAATGATTATTTGCAGCTGGTAAATATGGCTCTGGGTAGAAGTTGCCCCTAGGCACTGGTCTAGAAACAGCTGACTCTCCCAAAGTCTTAACCTTTACTATTAGAGGTGTCATGAAGACAGACCTTAGGTCAGAGTCTTATTCTCTGGGATATTGTGGTTTAGTATTGAGGGCCAGACAGTCTATTTACTTTCCGCTGTCTTTATGAAAAGAGCTCTGAAGGGCTTCACAGACCCCTCCATTGGTTACATATTGTCTTGCCATTAGTTGCCTTTTCACCAAACCCTAATTGCCCGTTTGAAACATTCATTGTCCGATGTAGCCTCAGGACTTTCCAGTTGCCACTCAATTCACTGGCATCTGGATACAATGGAGAGATGGGGAGGCAGCATTATTGTATAAGTCTATAGCTGTTCAGACGTGTAATATTTAGTCCAAAGCTGTATCATAAGCCAGACGTCCCACTAGGGTCACAGAGAATTATCCACCAGTTCCACTTTCCTTTTCCTCCTACCTTTCTTTTAATTAGAGAGTTTTACATTCCCCTCTAATTGATCAAATCAAATCAAATCAAATCAAATCAAATCAAATTTATTTATATAGCCCTTCGTACATCAGCTGATATCTCAAAGTGCTGTACAGAAACCCAGCCTAAAACCCCAAACAGCAAACAATGCAGGTGTAAAAGCACGGTGGCTAGGAAAACTCCCTAGAAAGGCCAAAACCTAGGAAGAAACCTAGAGAGGAACCGGGCTATGTGGGGTGGCCAGTCCTCTTCTGGCTGTGCCGGGTAGAGATTATAACAGAACATGACCAAGATGTTCAAATGTTCATAAATGACCAGCATGGTCGAATAATAATAAGGCAGAACAGTTGAAACTGGAGCAGCAGCACAGTCAGGTGGACTGGGGACAGCAAGGAGCCTTCATGTCAGGTAGTCCTGGGGCACGGTCCTAGGGCTCAGGTCAGTTGAAACTGGAGCAGGAGCATGGCCAGGTGGACTGGGGACAGCAAGGAGTCCTCATGTCAGGTAGTCCTGGGACATGGTCCTAGGGCTCAGGTCCTCCGAGAGAGGAAAGAAAGAGAGAAGGAGAGAATTAGAGAACGCACACTTAGATTCACACAGGACACCGAATAGGACAGGAGAAGTACTCCAGATATAACAAACTGACCCTAGCCCCCCGACACATAAACTACTGCAGCATAAATACTGGAGGCTGAGACAGGAGGGGTCAGGAGACACTGTGGCCCCATCCGAGGACACCCCCGGACAGGGCCAAACAGGAAGGATATAACCCCACCCACTTTGCCAAAGCACATCCCCCACACCACTAGAGGGATATCTTCAACCACCAACTTACCATCCTGAGACAAGGCCGAGTATAGCCCACAAAGATCTCCGCCACGGTACAACCCAAGGGGGGCAACCCAGACAGGCCGACCACAACAGTGAATCAACCCACCCAGGTGACGCACCCCCAGGGACGGCACGAGAGAGCCCCAGCAAGCCAGTGACTCAGCCCCGTAACAGGGTTAGAGGCAGAGAATCCCAGTGGAAAGAGGGGAACCGGCCAGGCAGAGACAGCAAGGGCGGTTCGTTGCTCCAGAGCCTTTCCGTTCACCTTCCCACTCCTGGGCCAGACTACACTCAATCATATGACCCACTGAAGAGATGAGTCTTCAGTAAAGACTTAAAGGTTGAGACCGAGTTTGCGTCTCTGACATGGGTAGGCAGACCGTTCCATAAAAATGGAGCTCTATAGGAGAAAGCCCTGCCTCCAGCTGTTTGCTTAGAAATTCTAGGGACAATTAGGAGGCCTGCGTCTTGTGACCGTAGCGTACGTGTAGGTATGTACGGCAGGACCAAATCAGAGAGGTAGGTAGGAGCAAGCCCATGTAATGCTTTGTAGGTTAGCAGTAAAACCTTGAAATCAGCCCTTGCTTTGACAGGAAGCCAGTGTAGAGAGGCTAGCACTGGAGTAATATGATCAAATTTTTTGGTTCTAGTCAGGATTCTAGCAGCCGTATTTAGCACTAACTGAAGTTTATTTAGTGCTTTATCCGGGTAGCCGGAAAATAGAGCATTGCAGTAGTCTAACCTAGAAGTGACAAAAGCATGGATTAATTTTTCTGCATCATTTTTGGACAGAAAGTTTCTGATTTTTGCAATGTTACGTAGATGGAAAAAAGCTGTCCTCGAAATGGTCTTGATATGTTCTTCAAAAGAGAGATCAGGGTCCAGAGTAACGCCGAGGTCCTTCACAGTTTTATTTGAGACGACTGTACAACCATTAAGATTAATTGTCAGATTCAACAGAAGATCTCTTTGTTTCTTGGGACCTAGAACAAGCATCTCTGTTTTGTCCGAGTTTAATAGTAGAAAGTTTGCAGCCATCCACTTCCTTATGTCTGAAACACATGCTTCTAGCGAGGGCAATTTTGGGGCTTCACCATGTTTCATTGAAATGTACAGCTGTGTGTCATCCGCATAGCAGTGAAAGTTTACATTATGTTTTCGAATAACATCCCCAAGAGGTAAAATATATAGTGAAAACAATAGTGGTCCTAAAACAGAACCTTGAGGAACACCGAAATGTACAGTTGATTTGTCAGAGGACAAACCATTCACAGAGACAAACTGATATCTTTCCGACAGATAAGATCTAAACCAGGCCAGAACTTGTCCGTGTAGACCAATTTGGGTTTCCAATCTCTCCAAAGAATGTGGTGATCGATGGTATCAAAAGCAGCACTAAGGTCTAGGAGCACGAGGACAGATGCAGAGCCTCGGTCCGATGCCATTAAAATGTCATTTACCACCTTCACAAGTGCCGTCTCAGTGCTATGATGGGGTCTAAAACCAGACTGAAGCATTTCGTATACATTGTTTGTCTTCAGGAAGGCAGTGAGTTGCTGCGCAACAGCCTTCTCTAAAATCTTTGAGAGGAATGGAAGATTCGATATAGGCCGATAGTTTTTTATATTTTCTGGGTCAAGGTTTGGCTTTTTCAAGAGAGGCTTTATTACTGCCACTTTTAGTGAGTTTGGTACACATCCAGTGGATAGAGAGCCGTTTATTATGTTCAACATAGGAGGGCCAAGCACAGGAAGCAGCTCTTTCAGTAGTTTAGTTGGAATAGGGTCCAGTATACAGCTTGAAGGTTTAGAGGCCATGATTATTTTCATCATTGTGTCAAGAGATATAGTACTAAAACACTTGAGCGTCTCTCTTGATCCTAGGTCCTGGCAGAGTTGTGCAGACTCAGGACAACTGAGGTTTGGAGGAATACGCAGGTTTAAAGAGGAGTCCGTAATTTGCTTTCTAATAATCATAATCTTTTCCTCAAAGAAGTTCATGAATTTATCACTGCTAAAGTGAAAGTCATCCTCTCTTGGGGAATGCTGCTTTTTAGTTAGCTTTGCCACAGTATCAAAAAGGAATTTCGGATTGTTCTTATTTTCCTCAATTAAGTTAGAAAAATAGGACGATCGAGCAGCAGTAAGGGCTCTTCGGTACTGCACGGTACCGTCCTTCCAAGCTAGTCGGAAGACTTCCAGTTTGGTGTGGCGCCATTTCCGTTCCAATTTTCTGGAAGCTTGCTTCAGAGCTCGGGTATTTTCTGTGTACCAGGGAGCTAGTTTCTTATGAGACATTTTTTTAGTTTTTAGGGGTGCAACTGCATCTAGGGTATTGCGCAAGGTTAAATTGAGATCCTCAGTTAGGTGGTTAACGGATTTTTGTCCTCTGGCGTCCTTGGGTAGGCAGAGGGAGTCTGGAAGGGCATCAAGGAATCTTTGTGTTGTCTGTGAATTTATAGCACGACTTTTGATGTTCCTTGGTTGGGGTCTGAGCAGATTATTTGTTGCAATTGCAAACGTAATAAAAATGGTGGTCCGATAGTCCAGGATTATGAGGAAAACATTAAGATCCACAACATTTATTCCATGGGACAAAACTAGGTCCAGCGTATGACTGTGACAGTGAGTGGGTCCAGAGACATGTTGGACAAAACCCACTGAGTCGATGATGGCTCCAAAAGCCTTTTGGAGTGGGTCTGTGGACTTTTCCATGTGAATATTAAAGTCACCAAAGATTAGAATATTATCTGCAATGACTACAAGGTCTGATAGGAATTCAGGGAACTCAGTGAGAAACGCTGTATATGGCCCAGGAGGCCATATACATATAATTGATAGAGTCGTTGTTCATTAGGGGGCTTCACGCCCTGTCTGCCCAACACACACACACACACACACACACACACACACACACACACACACACACACACACACACACCCTGTCTGCCCAGCTCCTGGGGTGTCGCCACTGCACCCCCTGGGAACGATGACCCCTGACCTCTAACCCCTGTAGGCCAGCAGGTCGTTTCTGTGGTGAACCCTGTGGCTGCAGGGTTATGGTCTCACTGAGTAGAAGTCCGCAGGGGTAGAACCCCAAGGCCAAACACACACACACAATACAAACTTTCCCACCAAAAACAGACACCAAAGTCCGCCATGCTATCCACCCATTTCAGCAGTTATATGAACCCTAAAAAAGAAGATATTGTCTATTTCTTGTTTCCTGTTTTGCTTCTATTGCCGCAATGCTTTAGATGATTTACCCCAGTCTATTTGTGTTTCAGTGGAAAAGCCACTCTTCTCCAGCCAGGTCACCCGTGATACAAGTCCCTATTGGACATCCATCCATGTCTGAGGACGTTGGGAGATGAAATGGAAACCGGCCACGAGGGCAACAGTGATCACTGTTACCTTAAGTAGGTTTCAGTTTTGATAGGGTGTTGTCTAAGCATCTGCCTCTGATGCCAAAGGTTGCGAGTTCAAATCCGGCGATAGAAAGTTGTTTTTTATATTTTTGTTTGAAGCCTATCCCAAACCTTAACCATTTGGAGTTGATGTCTAACTTGAACAAATCAAAGTTAATGCCTAAACTTAATCTTAAACCCTTGAAATTTGACATTTGGAAGAACTAATTGTGACGGGAAACTGTGAGAGCTAGTTGCTCATCCCTCCTCCAGGTTAATCACTATGAAATATGAGGCTGCGTAGCCTTCGCTTTTGATATGGAACTCCAGCACTTGAATGAGTCAGCAAAAATGAAAACATTACTCTGATAATCAAGTTTGACTTTAAAGTTTTGTTGAGGTCGCTATTAAGCCGTACCCAGAGTCAAGAAGTCTGGCAAAACATTATTAATTACACCAATGAGTAGCATGTGATTTATAGTGTCAGTCTTTGGTGTCGGGTTGAGAGCAGTGAAAATAGGTATTATTAGTCTGGGTCTGCTCTTAAGTAGTGGCCATATAAACATAATGAGCTCTTTCATTAAGAACCTGGATGGCAGAGGTAGGCTGGAGGTAGACTACACATACACACATGCATGCAGAGACACACACACACACACACACACACACACACACACACACACACACACACACATATGCATGCATGGACGCACGCATGCAAACACACACGCTCTTTCTCTTTCACACACACACGCTCACACAGACAGACAGACAGACAGACAGACAGACAGACAGACAGACACCAGCAGCTCATCCCAGACTTCATTGTGTTGATTCTTAAACCATCTCCTTCACTCTTCATCTGAGCTGCTTTTCTTGGCATTAAACAATGTGGGCTATCAACCCTGTGCCTGTTTTCTCTCTCAAACCCATTCCCCTTTTTCCATTCCTCCCTTTCTCCCACTCTCTCTCTCTTCCTCCCTCCCTCTGCATCCTTCTCTATTGGCATTTGCATATCTCTCCTTTCTCCCCGCCCTCCCTCTCCTTCCCCCCTCCCTCCCTATCTATCCATGGTTCTTTTAATACAAAATAGTACACATGAACAACTGAATACAAAAAAAACAATATATGTGGAAAAACCTAAACAGCCTATCTGGTGCAAACAAACACAGAGACAGGAACAATCACCCACAAAACACTCAAAGAATATGGCTGCCTAAATATGGCTCCCAATCAGAGACAACGATAAACACCTGCCTCTGATTGAGAACCACTCCAGGCAGCCATAGACTATTCTAGACAACCCCACTAACCACAATGACCTACAAAAAACAACAAGACAAAACACACCACGTAAATAACCCATGTCACACCCTGGCCTGACCAAAATAATAAAGAAACACAAAATACTAAGACCAGGGCGTGACACTAACTAGTTGATAGATGCAAATAATGTTCTTCCCCAAAAGCATAGCAAAACGACATCTGTTTCAGTAGTGATAGTTAGCTAGCTAACTATCTACATAGGTGTCATCATCTAAACTACCCCTAATTTATAAGACAGTTCTTATTTGATTAATGGTGATTAATGGTGAAGGCAAAACACAAATTTCACTATTGTGGCTAGTCCTTATTGTGGCTAGTCCTTATTGTGGCTAGCAAGACAACACAGAAACCGGTCTGGCCAAGCCATACTAGCCAGATGAAGCTAGCAGGCTGCTTGTAATGTTAGTTTTGGGCAACAGGGTTAAGTAGCTGGCTAGCTAGTTATTTCAATAGGAGAACAACAAGTGTCTACCTAGCTGATACTCACATGGATTCCTAAATCATTGCTAAGAATATTGAAAATGACTGCAGTTTCTACTGGTCATTGTTTTCAGGCTGGTTGCATTGGTGCTAGCTAGACACCCTGTATCAAAGATACATTGTATCAAAGATATATCTGTATCAAAGACACCCTGTATCAAATATACATCTGTATCAAAGACATCCTGTATCAAAGATACCCTGTATCAAAGACATCCTGTATCAAAGATACCCTGTATCAAAGACATCCTGTATCAAAGATACCCTGTATCAAAGATACATCTGTATCAAAGACATCCTGTATCAAAGATACCCTGTATCAAAGACATCCTGTATCAAAGATACATCTGTATCAAAGATACCCTGTATCAAAGACATCCTGTATCAAAGATATATCTGTATCAAAGACACCCTGTATCAAAGACATCCTGTATCAAAGATACATCTGTATCAAAGATATTTGCAAAAATGTTTGATCCTGCTCTTCTGATCCTGATCTAATTTCCAATGCTCACAGAGGTTTTCCCATTCGGTCGAACAAATAATGCCTTATTATCAACGCAGTATTGTACAGCTTGACAGTGATCGTAATGGTAAATTCAGCACACAGAAACTTCTATAATAAAATGGTGTTATTTGACGTGTCAAGTAGTCAAATAATATTTGACGATCAAATAGTGTTATTTGATGTGTATCTGTTTTGACACGTAAAGACCCAAACTGCGTTCCATACAGCATGGCCTTTCTGTCCCTGCCAATGTCAGCCAGTACATTCTGTCCCAAATGGCACCATATTCCCTTTATGGTGCACTACCTTTAAATCAGGGCCCGTGGGGCTCTGGTAAAAAGTAGTTCACTTTATAGGGAACATGATACCATTTGGGATGCATTTCATATTTGTTCTGCTCCAGCAACCATAATTGATGGCTTGTGTTTATTTCAGATGGTATGTATTACTAGTGCCTATGATGCAATGCATGAAGGGGATATTCTAGATTCTTGTAGAGTTCTGTTTGGAATGTGTACTTGTGTTTATTTCAGATGGTATGTATTACTAGTGCCCATAATGAAATACATGAAGGAGATATTCTAGATTCTTGTAGAGTTCTGTTTGGAATGTGTACTTGTGTTTATTTCAGATGGTATGTATTACTAGTGCCTATAATGAAATACATGAAGGGGATATTCTAGATTCTTGTAGAGTTCTGTTTGGAATGTGTACTTGTGTTTATTTCAGATGGTATGTATTACTAGTGCCTATAATGAAATACATGAAGGGGATATTCTAGAGTCTTGTAGAGTTCTGTTTGGAATGTGTACTTGTGTTTATTTCAGATGGTATGTATGTATTACTAGTGCCTATAATGAAATAAATGAAGGGGATATTCTAGAGTCTTGTAGAGTTCTGTTTGGAATGTGTACTTGTGTTGCTTAGAATGTTCAGTGAAACTATGCTGAGCGAAGTCTGTGGTCATTGTTATATAAACAACTGATTCTCCTAAATGAGAAAAACATGGCCTATTTCCTCTAACAGATAAGACAATGTTTAGCATTATCCAGCCAATGAAGAGAAGACAGATTACATTTCCATAAACACTATATCCATGAAAAACATGTTTGCTGTATTTGATACAATTCCACTCCTGCCATTACCACGAGCCTGTCCTCCCCTATAAAGGTGCCACCAACCTCCTGTGCTATGTGTATTGAGTGAAACAGCAGAACAGAACATATATCTAGCCAGGACATATAGTGGATGATGTAGCAGACAGTCCCCAGGACATATAGTGGATGATATAGCAGACAGTCCCCAGGACATATAGTGGATGATGTAGCATGCCAGTTGAACACCTGCCCCCTATCCCCTTTCTTCTCCTCTCCTCTCCTCTCCTCTCCTCTCCTCTCCTCTCCTCTCCTCTCCTCTCCTCTCCTCTCCTCTCCTCTCCTCTCCTCTCCTCTCCTCTCCTCTCCTCTCCTCTCTCCCTCTCCTCTCCTCTCCTCTCCTCTCCTCTCCTCCTCCCTCACCTCTCCTCTCCTCTCCTCTCCTCTCCTCACCTCACCTCACCTCACCTCACCTCTCCTCCCCTACCGACAGAAAGCAGGAAGGAGACGGTCTAATCTGAAGGACTGGACAATGAGTAATGATGCTGCTCCCTTCACACACTGAAATCTCAGAAGGCCCCGTAAGGGCCAATCAGTAAAGACTGTTGAAGCTCATGATTAACACTGTATGTCTGCTGAACAGGGGTGAGCATCTGACGCCCACATCAAAACTGAAATTACTCCTCATTCCACATTACATGTCTGGATTTGGTCTTGATTCCATGTAGTTGTAGAGGAGCTCAACACAAACCTGTCTGGCATTGGAACATGAAGTGTGTGTGATGCCAACGGTCCTCGATGCCAACACTCGGTGTGTGTGCCAACCCAACAGGGTGCTGCTGCCGGGATGGCGACTCATAGTTAACAGGGACACAGCAAGTTACCATGGCACCAAGTCGTGAGACTGTACCCACTAACCCCCAACCCCCGTTTTGATGTGCTGACATTCTAAGGCTCCGACTAGAGAGATCCAGATGCAGACACAGCACTTTAGTTTCAGTCTGAAGAAGTGAGTCAAAGTTAAAGTCAGTCTGTTACAAGTCAGTTCTCTCTCTCTCTCTCTCTCTCTCTCTCTCTCTCTCTCTCTCTCTCTCTCTCTCAACTCTCTTCCAACTCTCTCTCTATAGATGTCTCTTGTTCGTTCTGTCTCGTTTTCTCTTTCTGTCTCTCTCTGTGCCAGTAAACCTTTTTTTACATTTTAAACAGACAGTCCTAACTTTAACCGCAACTTGAAATACAGCAGATCAACATGTCAGCTGTGCCAGTTGCTTGGGAGGCAAGATTGGCCTTAGAAAATGGAAAGGTTAGGGGCTTGGCGTTTCACAAACCAACTCAACCTGCGCAGAATCTATCATAACACCATGGCTGGCAACAAGATGGGTCCAGAATAGAACTCTATTCCCTACATAGTGCACTACTTTTGAGTACATAGGAAGTAGGGTCCCATTTGGGATGAATCCATGTAGGCTGAGTTGTGTTTATTTACTCACAGACTCATAATAACTTCACAGGCCATTCTATTGGGCCCTGTTCACACTCAGGCTGTACAACTGATGTACAATGCATTTGACACAATGGTTTTGGTACAACGGATATTGTTGTAATACAACGGATAGTTGTTCTGCACAAACATGTTTACACAGACATTATGGGGTGTCGCCGCAATGCTTGTGTAATCATTTTAGTTTAGAAAAACGTGTGCCAAATGCAGTTGTACAAGGTGAGTGTGGACAGGTGCTTGGGGTGCTAGGATGATTGTCAGAGCAGAGTGTAGGAGTGAGGATAGATTACACCCTGCACTACACGTTTGTCTGTTTCTGCTGGCAATCCTCACTGTTTACATACTTGGGGAGATGGTGAGAGATGTGGAAATCTGAAGCCATAGTGGAAAACTCAGTTATTCCAGTGGCCCTGGGGCTGAGGGTGGCAAGGTAGCCCGCTGGCCCTGGGGCTGAGGGTGGCAAGGTAGCCCGCTGGCCCTGGGGCTGAGGGTGGCAAGGTAGCCCGCTGGCCCTGGGGCTGAGGGTGGCAAGGTAGCCCGCTGGCCCTGGGGCTGAGGGTGGCAAGGTAGCCCGCTGGCCCTGGGGCTGAGGGTGGCAAGGTAGCCCGCTGGCCCTGGGGCTGAGGGTGGCAAGGTAGCCCGCTGGCCCTGGGGCTGAGGGTGGCAAGGTAGCCCGCTGGCCCTGGGGCTGAGGGTGGCAAGGTAGCCCGCTGGCCCTGAGGCTGAGGGTGGCAAGGTAGCCCGCTGGCCCTGGGGCTGAGGGTGGCAAGGTAGCCCGCTGGCCCTGGGGCTGAGGGTGGCAAGGTAGCCCGCTGGCCCTGGGGCTGAGGGTGGCAAGGTAGCCCGCTGGCCATGGGGCTGAGGGTGGCAAGGTAGCCCGCTGGCCCTGGGGCTGAGGGTGGCAAGGTAGCCCGCTGGCCCTGGGGCTGAGGGTGGCAAGGTAGCCCGCTGGCCCGCATTGGTTCCCTCTCTCTGACAAAATGTATAATGATGGACGAGGTCAAAACTAACTCTGGGAATGAACCGGCTGCATTGGTCTGTCTCTCCCAAATGTTTCTTTAAAGGCACACTTTTTTATTTGAAAAACGAAAAGACGGCAGATTCCCAGGAACCACCCATGTCTCTGTTCCTAATTTGATTCTTGTCAGATTTATATCATCCGTGGTTAGAACCCTAACATGACCTCATCTGAGAGTGCTTGGTCTGCATTTCACCTTATAAGACAGATAGCCAACTATTATCTAAGGTAAATACTGTAGCCGATAGTCTATAAGAAAGATACTGTCATATGGCTGAGGCATAGAGTTTGGTCAGGGGCCAGTTTAGACCTACAGGGTATGTTGAAGGCTGTTTTGTTGTTTTGGGGATGAAGCTTTAGAAAGAAGAGAGATTGATAACCCATCTGTCAGGGCATCAGAGGGGAGAGAGGGAGAAAAGAGCAAGAGAGAACAAGTGGGTGGAATATAGATAGGGGAGAGGGCGAGAGAAAGAGAGAATGTGAGAGAAAGAGAGACGTGAAAGGGAGATACAATATACTGTAGTTCTGAGAATAAGATAGAAATATAAGTTGAGAGAGAGAGAGAGCGAGAGAGAGAGAGAGAAAGAGAGAGAGAGCGAGAGAGAGCGAGAGAGAGAGAAAGAGAGAGAGAGCGAGAGAGAGCGAGAGAGAAAGAAAGAGAGAGAATGAAAGTTTCCTCTGTGATTAGTCAGAAAGGTCCTGAAGTCGAGGACAGGACAACAGGTGCAATCTGGGAAAGATGGACTCCAGCCTTGAGGGATCGACAGACTAGCTATCCACTAATACAGATGCAGCAACAGGAAATATATTATTATATTATATTTTGTAGGGGTTTATACATTTTTAAGAAGGGAAATCAAGTCTGACATTTCAAAGTAGAAATTACGAACTTCAGATGCCTTTTTAAACCACAAATACACTACATGTTTTACAGGAAAGTTCTGCAACAGGGTGATCAAATTAAGATCCTACATCTGTACTAGCACTGATCAGAGGACATGTGTTCAAGGCCAACCAATAAGTTATAGAAGACGTGAACACACAGGCACGCTCTCTGTCTCTCATGTGGTTCCATCAACCCTCATCACCGTCTTATCATGTCATCTTTCTGCTGAGTCATATAGAGAAACACATGGAGACAGACCTGAGCACTTCTCTCACTCCCTGTCTGTCTGTCTGTCACCCACTAACTCCTAGTCCCGGGCCAGTCCCTGTCTGTCTGTCTGTCACCCACTAACTCCTAGTCCCGGGCCACTCCCTGTCTGTCTGTCTGTCACCCACTAACTCCTAGTCCTGGGCCACTCCCTGTCTGTCTGTCTGTCTGTCTGTCTGTCTGTCTGTCTGTCTGTCTGTCACCCACTAACTCCTAGTCCTGGGCCACTCCCTGTCTGTCTGTCACCCACTAACTCCTAGTCCTGGGCCACTCCCTGTCTGTCTGTCACCCACTAACTCCTAGTCCCGGGCCACTCCCTGTCTGTCTGTCACCCACTAACTCCTAGTCCCGGGCCACTCCCTGTCTGTCTGTCTGTCACCCACTAACTCCTAGTCCCGGGCCACTCCCTGTCTGTCTGTCACCCACTAACTCCAAGTCCCGGGCCACTCCCTGTCTGTCTGTCACCCACTAACTCCTAGTCCCGGGCCAGTCCCTGTCTGTCTGTGACCCACTAACTCCTAGTCCTGGGCCACTCCCTGTCTGTCTGTCACCCACTAACTCCTAGTCCCGGGCCACTCCCTGTCTGTCTGTCACCCACTAACTCCTAGTCCCGGGCCACTCCCTGTCTGTCTGTCTGTCACCCACTAACTCCTAGTCCCGGGCCACTCCCTGTCTGTCTGTCACCCACTAACTCCAAGTCCCGGGCCACTCCCTGTCTGTCTGTCACCCACTAACTCCTAGTCCCGGGCCACTCCCTGTCTGTCTGTCACCCACTAACTCCTAGTCCCGGGCCACTCCCTGTCTGTCTGTCACCCACTAACTCCTAGTCCCGGGCCAGTCCCTGTCTGTCTGTCACCCACTAACTCCTAGTCCCAGGCCACTCCCTGTCTGTCTGTCACCCACTAACTCCTAGTCCCGGGCCAGTCCCCGTGGGTGGAGCTTCATGCCTGTGGTTAGTTAGTTCCCAGCTGTGATGAGCAAGCATATACTGTACACACACACGCACACACACTATAGCTGTAAAGAGGGCTATGACAGGATGGTTCCCATCTCTCCAGGGCCAGCCACCCACTGCTTTCAGCTCAGTCTACCTGTTCATCACAGCACAGCTCAATGGAAGTGAACACAGCTGGTCGTTAGTTACAACACTCAGCTGGCTAGATGGGGTCTGCACCGCATGTCATTTAAAAGGAATGTTCTGTGTTTAAAAACAGTCAGAGAGGAGGTGCAGTATCTCTGCTGTGTTCAACTAGTGCTAGCTGGCCCCAGCTACACCACATCAATATAAGAAGACAAACTCCTGGCCCCAGCTATACCACATCAATATAAGTGGGATAACTCCTTGCCCCAGCTACACCACATCAATATAAGTGGGATAACTCCTTGCCCCAGCTACACCACATCGATATAAGTGGGATAACTCCTTGCCCCAGCTATAACATATCACACTATTAGAAAAAAAGGTTCCAAAGGGGTTCTTCGGCTGGCCTCTTAGGAGAACCCTTTGGTTCCAGGTAGAACCCTTTTGGGTTCCACATAGAACTCTGTTAAAAGGGTTCTACATGGAACCCGAAAGCTTTCTACCAAAAAAGGGTTCTCCATAGGGTTATCGTATGGAGACGGCCGAACAACGACGTTCTAGAGAGCACCTTTTAAACTAAGAGGGTAAAAGAAAGGGATGTTAGTTTTAAAATACATGTTTTATCTGTAACGGTTGTCGTCGGTGGAAGGAGAGGACCAAAGCACAGCGTCGTAAGTGTTCATCTTTTTTTAATGAAACTGAACACTTCAAAATACAAAACAACAAAGTGACAACCGAAACAGCTCTATCTGGTGCAGACACACAAAGACTGAAAATAACCACCCACAAACACTATTGAAAACAGGCTCCCTAAATATGATTCTCAATCAGGGACAACGATAGACAGCTGCCTCTGATTGAGAACCATATCAGGCCAAACACAGAAATAGAAAATCATAGAAAAACGAACATAGACAACCCACCCAACTCACGCCCTGACCATACTTGTTAACTAAACAACTAGAGGGGCCAAGTGGTGCCGTGTTAACTAAACAACTACAAGGGGGAGGTGGTGCCATGTTAACTAAACAACTACAAGGGGCCAAGTGGTGCCATATTAACTAAACAACTAGAGGGGGCAAGTGGTGCCATGTTAACTAAACAACTACAAGGGGCAGGTGGTGCCATGTTAACTAAACAACTAGAGGGGCCAAGTGGTGCCATGTTAACTAAACAACTAGAGGGGGCAAGTGGTGCCATGTTAACTAAACAACTACAAGGGGCCAAGTGGTGCCATGTTAACTAAACAACTAGAGGGGGGAAGTGGTGCCATGTTAACTAAACAACTAGAAGGGGCCAAGTGGTGCCATGTTAACTAAACAACTAGAGGGGGGAGGTGGTGCCATGTTAACTAAACAACTAGAGGGGGGAAGTGGTGCCATGTTAACTAAACAACTAGAGGGGCCAAGTGGTGCCATGTTAACTAAACAACTAGAGGGGGAAGTGGTGCCATGTTAACTAAACAACTACAAGGGGCCAAGTGGTGCCATGTTAACTAAACAACTAGAGGGGCCAAGTGGTGCCATGTTAACTAAACAACCACAAGGGGAGGTGGTGCCATGTTAACTAAACAACTACAAGGGGCCAAGTGGTGCCATATTAACTAAACAACTTCAAGGGGAGGTGGTGCCATGTTAACTAAACAACTACAAGGGGCCAAGTGGTGCCATGTTAACTAAACAACTAGAGGGGGAAGTGGTGCCATGTTAACTAAACAACTTCAAGGGGGAGGTGGTGCCATGTTAACTAAACAACTACAAGGGGAGGTGGTGCCATGTTAACTAAACAACTAGAGGGGCCAAGTGGTGCCATGTTAACTAAACAACTTCAAGGGGAGGTGGTGCCATGTTAACTAAACAACTACAAGGGGCCAAGTGGTGCCATGTTAACTAAACAACTACAAGGGGAGGTGGTGCCATGTTAACTAAACAACTAGAGGGGGAAGTGGTGCCATGTTAACTAAACAACTAGAGGGGGAAGTGGTGCCATGTTAACTAAACAACTACAAGGGGGAGGTGGTGCCATGTTAACTAAACAACTACAAGGGGAGGTGGTGCCATGTTAACTAAACAACTACAAGGGGAGGTGGTGCCATGTTAACTAAACAACTACAAGGGGAGGTGGTGCCATGTTAACTAAACAACTAGAGGGGGAAGTGGTGCCATGTTAACTAAACAACTAGAGGGGAAGTGGTGCCATGTTAACTAAACAACTACAAGGGGGAGGTGGTGCCATGTTAACTAAACAACTACAAGGGGGAGGTGGTGCCATGTTAACTAAACAACTAGAGGGGCCATGTTAACAAAACAACTACAAGGGGAGGTGGTGCCATGTTAACTAAACAACTACAAGGGGAGGTGGTGCCATGTTAACTAAACAACTTCAAGGGGGAGGTGGTGCCATGTTAACTAAACAACTACAAGGGGAGGTGGTGCCATGTTAACTAAACAACTACAAGGGGAGGTGGTGCCATGTTAACTAAACAACTACAAGGGGGAGGTGGTGCCATGTTAACTAAACAACTAGAGGGGAGGTGGTGCCATGTTAACTAAACAACTACAAGGGGGAGGTGGTGCCATGTTAACAAAACAACTACAAGGGGGGTGGTGCCATGTTAACTAAACAACTACAAGGGGGAGGTGGTGCCATGTTAACTAAACAACTACAAGGGGGAGGTGGTGCCATGTTAACTAAACAACTACAAGGGGGAGGTGGTGCCATGTTAACTAAACAACTTCAAGGGGGAGGTGGTGCCATGTTAACTAAACAACTACAAGGGGGAGGTGGTGCCATGTTAACTAAACAACTACAAGGGGAGGTGGTGCCATGTTAACTAAACAACTACAAGGGGGAGGTGGTGCCATGTTAACTAAACAACTACAAGGGGGAGGTGGTGCCATGTTAACTAAACAACTACAAGGGGAGGTGGTGCCATGTTAACAAACAACTACAAGGGGAGGTGGTGCCATGTTAACTAAACAACTACAAGGGGAGGTGGTGCCATGTTAACTAAACAACTACAAGGGGGAGGTGGTGCCATGTTAACTAAACAACTACAAGGGGAGGTGGTGCCATGTTAACTAAACAACTACAAGGGGGAGGTGGTGCCATGTTAACTAAACAACTACAAGGGGCCAAGTGGTGCCATGTTAACTAAACAACTACAAGGGGCCAAGTGGTGCCATGTTAACTAAACAACTACAAGGGGGAGTGGTGCCATGTTAACTAAACAACTACAAGGGGAGGTGGTGCCATGTTAACTAAACAACTACAAGGGGGAAGTGGTGCCATGTTAACTAAACAACTACAAGGGGGAGGTGGTGCCATGTTAACTAAACAACCACAAGGGGCCAAGTGGTGCCATGTTAACTAAACAACTACAAGGGGCCAAGTGGTGCCATGTTAACTAAACAACTACAAGGGGCCAAGTGGTGCCATGTTAACTAAACAACTACAAGGGGAGGTGGTGCCATGTTAACTAAACAACTACAAGGGGCCAAGTGGTGCCATGTTAACTAAACAACTACAAGGGGCCAAGTAGTGCCATGTTAACTAAACAACTACAAGGGGCCAAGTGGTGCCATGTTAACTAAACAACTACAAGGGGCCAAGTGGTGCCATGTTAACTAAACAACTACAAGGGGCCAAGTGGTGCCATGTTAACTGAACAACTACAAGGGGCCAAGTGGTGCCATATTAACTAAACAACTACAAGGGGCCAAGTGGTGCCATATTAACTAAACAACTACAAGGGGCCAAGTGGTGCCATGTTAACTAAACAACTAGAGGGGGAAGTGGTACCATGTTAACTAAACAACTAGAGGGGGGGAAGTGGTGCCATGTTAACTAAACAACTACAAGGGGCCAAGTGGTGCCATGTTAACTAAACAACTACAAGGGGCCAAGTGGTGCCATGTTAACTAAACAACTACAAGGGGAGGTGGTGCCATGTTAACTAAACAACTACAAGGGGCCAAGTAGTGCCATGTTAACTAAACAACTACAAGGGGCCAAGTAGTGCCATGTTAACTGAACAACTACAAGGGGCCAAGTGGTGCCATGTTAACTAAACAACTACAAGGGGCCAAGTGGTGCCATGTTAACTAAACAACTACAAGGGGAGGTGGTGCTATGTTAACTAAACAACTAGAGGGGGAAGTGGTGCCATGTTAACTAAACAACTACAAGGGGAGGTGGTGCCATGTTAACTAAACAACTAGAGGGGCCAAGTGGTGCCATATTAACTAAACAACTACAAGGGGGGGGGGGTGCCATGTTAACTAAACAACTACAAGGGGCCAAGTGGTGCCATGTTAACTAAACAACTACAAGGGGGAGGTGGTGCCATGTTAACTAAACAACTACAAAGGGGAGGTGGTGCCATATTAACTAAACAACTACAAGGGGCCAAGTAGTGCCATGTTAACTAAACAACTACAAGGGGGAGGTGGTGCCATGTTAACTAAACAACTAGAGGGGCCAAGTGGTGCCATGTTAACTAAACAACTACAAGGGGCCAAGTGGTGCCATGTTAACTAAACAACTAGAGGGGGAAGTGGTGCCATGTTAACTAAACAACTTCAAGGGGAGGTGGTGCCATGTTAACTAAACAACTTCAAGGGGAGGTGGTGCCATGTTAACTAAACAACTACAAGGGGGAGGTGGTGCCATGTTAACTAAACAACCACAAGGGGCCAAGTGGTGCCATGTTAACTAAACAACTACAAGGGGAGGTGGTGCCATGTTAACAAAACAACTACAAGGGGAGGTGGTGCCATGTTAACTAAACAACTAGAGGGGGAGGTGGTGCCATGTTAACTAAACAACTACAAGGGGGGTGGTGCCATGTTAACAAAACAACTACAAGGGAGGTGGTGCCATGTTAACTAAACAACTACAAGGGGGAGGTGGTGCCATGTTAACTAAACAACTACAAGGGGAGGTGGTGCCATGTTAACTAAACAACTACAAGGGGAGGTGGTGCCATGTTAACTAAACAACTACAAGGGGAGGTGGTGCCATGTTAACTAAACACAAGGGGCCAAGTGGTGCCATGTTAACTAAACAACTACAAGGGGAGGTGGTGCCATGTTAACTAAACAACTACAAGGGGCCAAGTGGTGCCATGTTAACTAAACAACTACAAGGGGCCAAGTAGTGCCATGTTAACTAAACATATACAAGGGGCCAAGTAGTGCCATGTTAACTGAACAACTACAAGGGGCCAAGTGGTGCCATATTAACTAAACAACTACAAGGGGCCAAGTGGTGCCATGTTAACTAAACAACTAGAGGGGAAGTGGTACCATGTTAACTAAACAACTAGAGGGGGAAGTGGTGCCATGTTAACTAAACAACTACAAGGGGCCAAGTGGTGCCATGTTAACTAAACAACTACAAGGGGCCAAGTGGTTCCATATTAACTAAACAACTACAAGGGGCCAAGTGGTGCCATGTTAAATAAACAACTACAAGGGGAGGTGGTGCCATGTTAACTAAACAACTACAAGGGGCCAAGTAGTGCCATGTTAACTAAACAACTACAAGGGGCCAAGTAGTGCCATGTTAACTAAACAACTACAAGGGGCCAAGTGGGGCCATGTTAACTAAACAACTAGAGGGGGGAAGTGGTACCATGTTAACTAAACAACTAGAGGGGGGAAGTGGTGCCATGTTAACTAAACAACTACAAGGGGCCAAGTGGTGCCATGTTAACTAAACAACTACAAGGGGCCAAGTGGTTCCATATTAACTAAACAACTACAAGGGGGAGGTGGTGCCATATTAACTAAACAACTACAAGGGAGAGGTGGTGCCATGTTAACTAAACAACTACAAGGGGCCAAATAGTGCCATGTTAACTAAACAACTACAAGGGGCCAAGTAGTGCCATGTTAACTAAACAACTACAAGGGGAGGTGGTGCCATGTTAACTAAACAACTACAAGGGGGAGGTGGTGCCATGTTAACTAAACAACTACAAGGGGCCAAGTAGTGCCATGTTAACTAAACAACTACAAGGGGAGGTGGTGCCATGTTAACTAAACAACTACAAGGGGCCAAGTGGGGCCATGTTAACTAAACAACTAGAGGGGAGGTGGTGCCATGTTAACTAAACAACTAGAGGGGCCAAGTGGTGCCATGTTAACTAAACAACTAGAGGGGCCAAGTGGTGCCATGTTAACTAAACAACTACAAGGGGCCAAGTGGTGCCATGTTAACTAAACAACTACAAGGGGCCAAGTGGTGCCATATTAACTAAACAACTTCAAGGGGGAGGTGGTGCCATGTTAACTAAACAACTACAAGGGGCCAAGTGGTGCCATGTTAACTAAACAACTACAAGGGGGAGGTGGTGCTATGTTAACTAAACAACTAGAGGGGGGAAGTGGTGCCATGTTAACTAAACAACTACAAGGGGAGGTGGTGCCATGTTAACTAAACAACTAGAGGGGGAAGTGGTGCCATGTTAACTAAACAACTACAAGGGGAGGTGGTGCCATGTTAACTAAACAACTACAAGGGGCCAAGTGGTGCCATGTTAACTAAACAACTACAAGGGGCCAAGTGGTGCCATGTTAACTAAACAACTACAAGGGGAGGTGGTGCCATATTAACTAAACAACTAGAGGGGGAAGTGGTGCCATGTTAACTAAACAACTACAAGGGGAGGTGGTGCCATGTTAACTAAACAACTAGAGGGGGAAGTGGTGCCATGTTAACTAAACAACTACAAGGGGAGGTGGTGCCATATTAACTAAACAACTAGAGGGGGAAGTGGTGCCATGTTAACTAAACAACTACAAGGGGAGGTGGTGCCATGTTAACTAAACAACTAGAGGGGGAAGTGGTGCCATGTTAACTAAACAACTACAAGGGGAGGTGGTGCCATGTTAACTAAACAACTACAAGGGGCCAAGTGGTGCCATGTTAACTAAACAACTACAAGGGGCCAAGTGGTGCCATGTTAACTAAACAACTACAAGGGGCCAAGTGGTGCCATATTAACTAAACAACTTCAAGGGGAGGTGGTGCCATGTTAACTAAACAACTACAAGGGGCCAAGTGGTGTCATGTTAACTAAACAACTACAAGGGGAGGTGGTGCTATGTTAACTAAACAACTAGAGGGGAAGTGGTGCCATGTTAACTAAACAACTACAAGGGGAGGTGGTGCCATGTTAACTAAACAACTAGAGGGGGAAGTGGTGCCATGTTAACTAAACAACTACAAGGGGAGGTGGTGCCATGTTAACTAAACAACTACAAGGGGCCAAGTGGTGCCATGTTAACTAAACAACTACAAGGGGCCAAGTGGTGCCATGTTAACTAAACAACTTCAAGGGGAGGTGGTGCCATGTTAACTAAACAACTACAAGGGGAGGTGGTGCCATGTTAACTAAACAACCACAAGGGGCCAAGTGGTGCCATGTTAACTAAACAACTACAAGGGGAGGTGGTGCCATGTTAACTAAACAACTAGAGGGGAGGTGGTGCCATGTTAACTAAACAACTACAAGGGGAGGTGGTGCCATGTTAACAAAACAACTACAAGGGGCCAAATAGTGCCATGTTAACTAAACAACTACAAGGGGCCAAGTAGTGCCATGTTAACTAAACAACTACAAGGGGAGGTGGTGCCATGTTAACTAAACAACTAGAGGGGCCAAGTGGGGCCATGTTAACTAAACAACTACAAGGGGCCAAGTGGTGCCATGTTAACTAAACAACTACAAGGGGGAGGTGGTGCTATGTTAACTAAACAACTAGAGGGGGAAGTGGTGCCATGTTAACTAAACAACTACAAGGGGAGGTGGTGCCATGTTAACTAAACAACTAGAGGGGGGAAGTGGTGCCATGTTAACTAAACAACTACAAGGGGAGGTGGTGCCATGTTAACTAAACAACTACAAGGGGCCAAGTGGTGCCATATTAACTAAACAACTTCAAGGGGAGGTGGTGCCATATTAACTAAACAACTTCAAGGGGAGGTGGTGCCATGTTAACTAAACAACTACAAGGGGCCAAGTGGTGCCATGTTAACTAAACAACTACAAGGGGAGGTGGTGCTATGTTAACTAAACAACTAGAGGGGGAAGTGGTGCCATGTTAACTAAACAACTACAAGGGGAGGTGGTGCCATGTTAACTAAACAACTAGAGGGGGAAGTGGTGCCATGTTAACTAAACAACTACAAGGGGAGGTGGTGCCATGTTAACTAAACAACTACAAGGGGCCAAGTGGTGCCATGTTAACTAAACAACCACAAGGGGCCAAGTGGTGCCATGTTAAATAAACAACTTCAAGGGGGAGGTGGTGCCATGTTAACTAAACAACTAGAGGGGCCAAGTGGTGCCATGTTAACTAAACAACTACAAGGGGGAGGTGGTGCCATGTTAACTAAACAACCACAAGGGGCCAAGTGGTGCCATGTTAACTAAACAACTTCAAGGGGGAGGTGGTGCCATGTTAACTAAACAACTACAAGGGGGAGGTGGTGCCATGTTAACTAAACAACCACAAGGGGCCAAGTGGTGCCATGTTAAATAAACAACTACAAGGGGGAGGTGGTGCCATGTTAACTAAACAACTACAAGGGGGAGGTGGTGCCATGTTAACTAAACAACTAGAGGGGAGGTGGTGCCATGTTAACTAAACAACTACAAGGGGAGGTGGTGCCATGTTAACAAAACAACTACAAGGAGGTGGTGCCATGTTAACTAAACAACTACAAGGGGAGGTGGTGCCATGTTAACTAAACAACTACAAGGGGGAGGTGGTGCCATGTTAACTAAACAACTACAAGGGGGTGGTGCCATGTTAACTAAACAACTACAAGGGGCCAGGTGGTGCCATGTTAACTAAAAAACTACAAGGGGCCAAGTGGTGCCATGTTAACTAAACAACTACAAGGGGGAAGTGGTGCCATGTTAACTAAACAACTACAAGGGGCCAAGTGGTGCCATGTTAACTAAACAACTACAAGGGGCCAAGTGGTGCCATGTTAACTGAACAACTACAAGGGGCCAAGTGGTGCCATATTAACTAAACAACTACAAGGGGCCAAGTGGGGCCATGTTAACTAAACAACTAGAGGGGGAAGTGGTACCATGTTAACTAAACAACTAGAGGGGGAAGTGGTGC
>NW_026285842.1:25000-32500 GCF_023373465.1 Oncorhynchus keta | reverse complement strand
AGGGAGAGAGGGAGAGGAGAGAGGGAGGGAGAGAGGGAGAGGAAAGAGGGAGGGAGAGGAAAGAGGGGGAGAGAGAGAGAGATGGAGAGAGAGGGAGGGAGAGAGGGAGAGGAGAGAGGGGAGAGAGAGAGAGAGATGGAGAGAGGGAGGGAGAGAGGGAGGGGAGAGAGAGAGATGGAGAGAGGGAGGGAGAGAGGGAGAGGAGAGAGGGAGGGAGAGAGGGAGAGGAGAGAGGTGGGGATGGAGCGAGGGAGGGAGAGAGGGAGAGGAAAGAGGGGGAGAGAGAGAGAGATGGAGAGAGGGAGGGAGAGAGGGAGAGGAGAGAGGGGGAGAGAGAGAGAGAGATGGAGAGAGGGAGGAGAGAGGGAGAGGAAAGAGGGGGAGAGAGAGGGAGAGATTTTATAGATGGAGAGAGGGCGGGAGAGCGGGAGAGGAGAGAGGGAGGGAGAGAGTGAGAGGAGAGAGGTGGGGATGGAGCGAGGGACGGAGAGAGAGAGAGAGAGAGAAAGAGAGAGACGGGGGAGAGAGTCAAAGAGGCAGAGTGAAAGAACGACAGATAAGGACAGGCGGTGAGAGGAAGTGGGGAATTTTAACAAACAAACCATTGATCAATCAGTTCCAGAAGAACAGCATTTGAAAGTGATCCGATTAAATTATGTGCCTCTGTGTTTTCCTGTGTCTATCAGACCAATCAATCTCCCGGCTTAATGTGAACTAAATGCCATCAAAGTTCACTTCCTTCCTACAGCAGGTAAAACATGTATTGCATCCAATTTTGTCATTATTATTAGAGTGACCTGGAACACATCCTGTTCTCCAATCCTCAGGTCTTTTTAATTTGACCTTTATTTAACCAGGCAAGTCAGTTAAGAACATATTCTTATTTTCAATGATGGCCTGGGAACAGTGGGTTAACTGCCTGTTCAGGGGCAGAACGACAGATTTTGTACCTTGTCAGCTCGGGGGTTTGAACTCACAACCTTCCGGTTACTAGTCCAACGCTCTAACCACTAGGCTACGCTCTGGGGAACTCACAACTGTTATCTAAACTACACCACAACTTGATTCTTATTTACAATGACGGCCTACTGCAGGGACGGGGTGTGTTATGATTCAAAATATATTTAATGAAAATATATAGAACAAACCAGACTCAAGAGAGACAACACAACACTACATAAAGAGACCTAATACAACAACATAGCAAGGCAGCAACACATGACAACACAGCATGGTAGCAGCTAAACATGGTAGCAGCACAACATGGTAGGATCACAACATGGTAGCAGCACAACATGGTAGCAACACAACATGGTAGCAGCACAGCATGGTAGCAACACAACATGGTAGCAGCACAACATGGTAGCAAAACAACATGGTAGCAGCACAACATGGTAGCAACACAACATGGTAGCAGCTAAACATGGTAGCAACACAACATGGTAGCAGCTAAACATGGTAGCAGCACAACATGGTCGGATCACAACATGGTAGCAACACAACATGGTAGCAGCACAACATGGTAGGATCACAACATGGTAGCAGAACAGCATGGTAGCAACACAGCATGGTAGCCACACAACATGGTAGCAGCACAACATGGTAGCAACACAACATGGTAGGATCACAACATGGTAGCAACACAACATGGCAGAAACACAACATGGCAGCAAAACAACATGGTAGCAACACAACATGGCAGCAGCACAACATGGTAGCAACACAACATGGCAGCAACACAACATGGTAGCAACACAACATGGCAGCAACACAACATGGTAGCAACACAACATGGCAGCAACACAACATGGCAGCAACACAACATGGCAGCAACACAACATGGTAGCAACACAACATGGTAGCAACACAACATGGCAGCAACACAACATGGTAGCAACACAACATGGCAGCAACACAACATGGTAGCAACACAACATGGTAGCAACACAACATGGTAGCAACACAACATGGTAGCAACACAACATGGCAGCAACACAACATGGTAGCAACACAACATGGTAGCAACACAACATGGTAGCAGCACAACATGGTAGCAGCACAAAGGACAAGAAGGTAGAGACGACAATACAGCTCCTAGAGAGTGAGGCTCCTCTTTATGATTTTAGCCAGCCAGCACCTCGCCTAAATAGGTGTGCATTTCTTTCGCCTCTAGTGACAACAATACACCCCACAGCCACAACTGTCGGTAAGAGTGTCCATGATTGAGTCTTTGAATGAAGAGATTGAGATAAAACTGTCCAGTTTGAGTGTTTTGTTTCAGCTCGTTCCAGTCGCTAGTTGCAGCGAACTGAAAAGAGGAGCGACTGTGGGGGGAGGGTGGGGGATATGTAGTTCTGTGGGGGGGGGATATGTAGTTCTGTGGGGAGACAGTAGGGATATGTAATTCGGTGGGGGAGACAGTAGGGATATGTAGTTCTGTGGGGGAGACAGTAGGGATATGTAGTTCTGTGGGGGAGACAGTAGGGATATGTAGTTCTGTGGGGGAGACATAGTGGCTGTCCCCAATGACACTACATAGTGGCTGTCCCCATTGACACTACATAGTGGCTGTCCCCATTGACACTACATAGTGGCTGTCCCCATTGACACTACATAGTGGCTGTCCCCATTGACACTACATAGTGGCTGTCCCCATTGACACTACATAGTGGCTGTCCCCATTGACACTACATAGTGGCTGTCCCCATTGACACTACATAGTGGCTGTCCCCATTGAAACTACATAGTGGCTGTCCCCATTGACACTACATAGTGGCTGTCCCCATTGAAACTACATAGTGGCTGTCCCCATTGACACTACATAGTGGCTGTCCCCATTGACACTACATAGTGGCTGTCCCCATTGAAACTACATAGTGGCTGTCCCCATTGACACTACATAGTGGCTGTCCCCATTGACACTACATAGTGGCTGTCCCCATTGACACTACATAGTGGCTGTCCCCATTGAAACTACATAGTGGCTGTCCCCATTGACACTACATAGTGGCTGTCCCCATTGACACTACATAGTGGCTGTCCCCATTGACACTACATAGTGGCTGTCCCCATTGACACTACATAGTGGCTGTCCCCATTGACACTACATAGTGCTATATAGTATATAGTACATAGTATATATAGAGAGAGAGAGAGGGAAAGGGAGAGAGAGAGACAGATATATATATATAATATATATATATATATATATATATATATATATATATATATATATATATAGAGAGAGAGAGAGAGAGAGAGAGAGAGAGACTATATATATATATATATCTGAGAGAGAGAGAGAGAGAGAGAGAGAGAGAGAGAGAGAGAGACAGAGAGAGAGAGAGAGAGAGAGAGAGAGAGAGAGAGAGAGAGAGAGAGAGAGAGAGACAGAGACAGAGACAGAGAGAGACAGAGAGAGACAGAGAGAGAGAGAGAGAGAGAGAGAGAGAGACAGAGACAGAGACAGAGAGAGACAGAGAGAGACAGAGAGAGAGAGAGAGAGAGAGAGAGAGAGACAGAGACAGAGACAGAGACAGAGAGAGACAGAGAGAGAGAGACAAGAGACAGAGACAAAAGGGAAGGAGAGTACTGAGTTAGAGCAGAACAGAGTTTACACCGACCATTTCGTGTGAAAAGATCAGAGTTGTTGTCCCTGTGTAAAGTTTGCCTACCAGGGGAGGGGTCTGAGTAGCAACATGTAGAAACGCTGCAACGGTCAGCAGAGAGACGGGCTGAATAACACGGCAGTTCAACACACTGTCTTCTGGGGGATCAACTGGTTGGGAAAATAGCACAGCGACTCGTTGAGTGCAATACGCAATGGCAAAAATACACACATACACATACACATACACATACACATACACATACACATACACATACACATACACATACACATACACACACACACACAGACACACACACACACATACACATACACATACACATACACACACACACACAGACACACACACACACACACACACACACACACACGCACGCACGCACACACAAACACACACATACACATACACATACACATACACACACACACACACATACACACACACAGACACACACACACACACAGACACACACACACACACACACAGACACACACACACACACACACAGACACACACACACACACATACACACACACAGACACACACACACCTCACTAAATGAATTGAATAATAATTCCCTTAATTCCCAGAATGCCTTAGAGACGTCTTAATACAGAGCGTAGTTGTGTCCCAAACGCCGCCACATTCCATCTGTAGTGCACTACAATGCAGTGTTGTTTATAGGGAATAGGGGGCCGTTTTAGAACGCAGAGGCAATAGATTTTCTTAAGCTCGTCTGTTACTTTGATTTGTTGCCGTAGCGTCGATCTAATTAACATAATAATTAACATCCCAACATCTAAAAAAAAATATTAAAAAAATATGTCAATTTAAGTCAGAGATATCAGTTCTTATTGCTTATGGTGCCGTGTGTGTCTCAGTCCACCTCGTCCGCCTGTCGGGGGAAGAGGCACATCTATCGTCCGCCTGTCGAGGGGAAGAGGCACATCTATCGTCCGCCTGTCGAGGGGAAGGGGCACAACTATCGTCCGCCTGTCGAGGGGAAGAGGCACAACTATCGTCCGCCTGTCGAGGGGAAGAGGCACAACTATCGTCCGCCTGTCGAGGGGAAGAGGCACAACTATCGTCCGCCTGTCGAGGGGAAGAGGCACAACTATCGTCTGCCTGTCGAGGGGAAGAGGCACAACTATTGTCCGCCTGTCGAGGGGAAGAGGCACAACTATCGTCCCCCTGTCGAGGGGAAGAGGCACAACTATCGTCTGCCTGTCGAGGGGAAGGGGCACAACTATCGTCTGCCTGTCGAGGGGAAGAGGCACAACTATCGTCTGCCTGTCGAGGGGAAGAGGCACAACTATCGTCTCCCTGTCGAGGGGAAGGGGCACAACTATCGTCTGCCTGTCGAGGGGAAGAGGCACAACTATCGTCCGCCTGTCGAGGGGAGGCACAACTATCGTCTGCCTGTCGAGGGGAAGAGGCACAACTATCGTCTGCCTGTCGAGGGGAAGAGGCACAACTATCGTCAGCCTGTCGAGGGGAGGCACAACTATCGTCTGCCTGTCGAGGGGAAGAGGCACAACTATTGTCTGCCTGTCGAGGGGAAGAGGCACAACTATCGTCTGCCTGTCGAGGGGAAGAGGCACAACTATCGTCTGCCTGTCGAGGGGAAGAGGCACAACTATCGTCTGCCTGTCGAGGGGAAGAGGCACAACTATCGTCTGCCTGTCGAGGGGAAGAGGCACAACTATCGTCTGCCTGTCGAGGGAAGAGGCACAACTATCGTCTGCCTGTCGAGGGGAAGGGGCACAACTATCGTCCGCCTGTCGAGGGAAGAGGCACAACTATCGTCTGCCTGTCGAGGGGAAGAGGCACAACTATTGTCCGCCTGTCGAGGGGAAGAGGTACAACTATCGTCTCCCTGTCGAGGGAAGAGGCACAACTATCGTCTGCCTGTCGAGGGGAGGCACAACTATCGTCTGCCTGTCGAGGGAAGAGGCACAACTATCGTCTGCCTGTCGAGGGAAGTGGCACAACTATCGTCTGCCTGTCGAGGGGAAGTGGCACAACTATCGTCTGCCTGTCGAGGGGAAGAGGCACAACTATCGTCTGCCTGTCGAGGGGAAGGGGCACAACTATCGTCTGCCTGTCGAGGGGAAGGGGCACAACTATCGTCTGCCTGTCGAGGGGAAGGGGCACAACTATCGTCTGCCTGTCGAGGGGAAGTGGCACAACTAAAGCGCTATTGGTCAAACCAGGAGACAAAACAAAAAATCGTCTTCTCACGAAAAACATCTGTATAGTCTGAAACCGTTTGGGTTACAAACTAATGGAAAGATCTAGAACAGACATTCCTGGTGATTGATTTGTTTCAGACATTTCTGAATGTTTTATTGATTATGTGTCTATGGTCTATTGTAGTAAAAGACCAAATTCAATATTTTTTTTTATCAAATCATGTTTAAATAACAAGGGTCCAAAAATGATACATCAAATATGTAAATAAATCTGTGATATGACCATCACACACACACACACACACACACACACACACACACACACACACACACACACACACACACACACACACACACACACACACACACACACACACACACACACACACACACACACACCAAAGGCTTCGAAAATTAGTGGTTAGTGGACTGGCTAACTTAAGGGCAAGTCATTCAAATAATGGTATCTGTTACCCACAAATCATTAGGAACAAGCGACTATACCTGCACAAAGACTCTGGTTGACCTGCCTAGACTTCTGAAATATTCATTAGGTAACGTCAGGAGATACAACGGGTCCCTCCAGACAGAGAGACTTCCTCTCTTTCTCTCCTCGTTGTTTTGTTGTGTGTTCAAGTGCTTCCTGTCTCCTCTCCTTTCCTCTAAAAAATAATCATGGAATTTCCCCCACAATGCACCTCAAATACACCCAATATACGTGGAGGGGGCCCATGATGTCCTTTGGGAGATAAGTATATTGACACTTCTAGAATTAGCCCCCACACCACCACACACACACACACACACACACACACACACACACACACACACACACACACACACACACACACACACACACACACACACACACACACACACACACACACACACTAAGGCTGTCCCCGACTAAAATAAAAATTAGTCGACCAAAACGTAATCTGTGTTTAAATCCAATCAACTCTATGCACTGAGCGTGTCTAATGTTACTATGTAGATTACAACTCTATGCACTGATCTTGTCTAATGTTACTATGTAGATTACAACTCTATGCACTGAGCTTGTCTAATGTTACTATGTAGATTACAACTCTATACACTGAGCTTGTCTAATGTTACTATGTAGATTACAACTCTATGCACTGAGCTTGTCTAATGTTACTATGTAGATTACAACTCTATACACTGAGCTTGTCTAATGTTACTATGTAGATTACAACTCTATGCACTGAGCTTGTCTAATGTTACTATGTAGATTACAACTCTATACACTGAGCTTGTCTAATGTTACTATGTAGATTACAACTCTATACACTGAGCTTGTCTAATGTTACTATGTAGATTACAACTCTATGCACTGAGCTTGTCTAATGTTACTATGTAGATTACAACTCTATACACTGAGCTTGTCTAATGTTACTATGTAGATTACAACTCTATGCACTGAGCTTGTCTAATGTTACTATGTAGATTACAACTCTATACACTGAGCTTGTCTAATGTTACTATGTAGATTACAACTCTATGCACTGAGCTTGTCTAATGTTACTATGTAGATTAGATACAACTCTATGCACTGAGCTTGTTTCTCTAATGTTGTCTAAGTGTTCCTGTCTCTATGTAGATTACAACTCTATGCACTGAGCTTGTCTAATGTTACTATGTAGATTACAACTCTATGC
>NW_026285842.1:12500-20000 GCF_023373465.1 Oncorhynchus keta | reverse complement strand
TCAGGTAGTCTATAGACCTACTTCTGTGTGTAATCAGGTAGTCTATAGGTCTACTTCTATGTGTAATCAGGTAGTCTATAGACCTACTTCTGTGTGTAATCAGGTAGTCTATAGACCTACTTCTGTGTGTAATCAGGTAGTCTATAGACCTACTTCTGTGTGTAATCAGGTAGTCTATAGACCTACTTCTGTGTGTAATCAGGTAGTCTATAGACCTACTTCTGTGTGTAATCAGGTAGTCTATAGGTCTACTTCTGTGTGTAATCAGGTAGTCTATAGGTCTACTTCTGTGTGTAATCAGGTAGTCTATAGGTCTACTTCTGTGTGTAATCAGGTAGTCTATAGGTCTACTTCTGTGTGTAATCAGGTAGTCTATAGGTCTACTTCTATGTGTAATCGGGTAGTCTATAGGTCTACTTCTGTGTGTAATCAGGTAGTCTATAGACCTACTTCTGTGTGTAATCAGGTAGTCTATAGGTCTACTTCTGTGTGTAATCAGGTAGTCTATAGGTCTACTTCTGTGTGTAATCAGGTAGTCTATAGGTCTACTTCTATGTGTAATCGGGTAGTCTATAGGTCTACTTCTGTGTGTAATCAGGTAGTCTATAGGTCTACTTCTGTGTGTAATCGGGTAGTCTATAGGTCTACTTCTGTGTGTAATCAGGTAGTCTATAGGTCTACTTCTGTGTGTAATCAGGTAGTCTATAGGTCTACTTCTGTGTGTAATCAGGTAGTCTATAGGTCTACTTCTGTGTGTAATCAGGTAGTCTATAGGTCTACTTCTGTGTGTAATCAGGTAGTCTATAGGTCTACTTCTGTGTGTAATCAGGTAGTCTATAGGTCTACTTCTGTGTGTAATCAGGTAGTCTATAGGTCTACTTCTGTGTGTAATCAGGTAGTCTATAGGTCTACTTCTGTGTGTAATCAGGTAGTCTATAGGTCTACTTCTATGTGTAATCGGGTAGTCTATAGGTCTACTTCTGTGTGTAATCAGGTAGTCTATAGACCTACTTCTGTGTGTAATCAGGTAGTCTATAGGTCTACTTCTGTGTGTAATCAGGTAGTCTATAGGTCTACTTCTGTGTGTAATCAGGTAGTCTATAGGTCTACTTCTATGTGTAATCGGGTAGTCTATAGGTCTACTTCTGTGTGTAATCAGGTAGTCTATAGGTCTACTTCTGTGTGTAATCAGGTAGTCTATAGGTCTACTTCTGTGTGTAATCAGGTAGTCTATAGGTCTACTTCTGTGTGTAATCAGGTAGTCTATAGGTCTACTTCTGTGTGTAATCAGGTAGTCTATAGGTCTACTTCTATGTGTAATCGGGTAGTCTATAGGTCTACTTCTATGTGTAATCAGGTAGTCTATAGACCTACTTCTGTGTGTAATCAGGTAGTCTATAGGTCTACTTCTGTGTGTAATCAGGTAGTCTATAGGTCTACTTCTGTGTGTAATCAGGTAGTCTATAGGTCTACTTCTGTGTGTAATCAGGTAGTCTATAGGTCTACTTCTGTGTGTAATCAGGTAGTCTATAGGTCTACTTCTGTGTGTAATCAGGTAGTCTATAGGTCTACTTCTGTGTGTAATCAGGTAGTCTATAGGTCTACTTCTGTGTGTAATCAGGTAGTCTATAGGTCTACTTCTGTGTGTAATCAGGTAGTCTATAGGTCTACTTCTGTGTGTAATCAGGTAGTCTATGAAACAATGAATGTGCAACACATTTGCGGGAGAGAGAAGTACACTGTGTATCTGGGGCACTCCCCTCTGGGCCACTCCCCTTCTGGGCCACTCCTGGGCCACTCCCCCTGGGCCACTCCTCTTCTGGGCCACTCCCCTTCTGGGGCACTCCCTCTGGGGCACTCCCTTCTGGGGCACTCCCTTCTGGGGCACTCCCCTTCTGGGGCACTGCCCTTCTGGGCCACACTCCCCTTCTGGAACACACTCCCTTCTGGAACACACTCCCCTTCTGAAGCCACTCCCCTTCTGGAACACACTCCCCTTATGGGCCACTCCCCTTCTGGGCCACTCCCCTCTGGGCCACTCCCCTTCTGGGCCACTCCCCTTCTGGACCACTCCCCTTCTGGGCCACTCCCCTTCATCTTGTGCTGAGCCCTCCCCACTGTGTCTGGATTAGATTAGTTCACTGAGATGTATAAGACAGGTGTCTCATGTGTCCTAAATATATATATTTGCTACAGATCAACAACAAAAATTAAATTGAGAGACAAAGAGAGAGACAGAGAGAGACAGAGAGAGAGAGACAAAGAGAGACAGAGAGAGAGAGACAGAGAGAGAGAGAGAGAGAGAGAGAGAGAGAGAGAGAGAGAGAGACAGAGAGAGAGAGACAAAGAGAGAGAGAGAGACAGAGAGAGACAGAGAGAGAGAGAGAGAGAGAGAGACAGAGAGAGACAGAGAGAGAGAGATAGAGAGAGAGACAGAGAGAGAGAGAGACAGAGAGAGACAGAGAGAGAGAGAGAGAGAGACAGAGAGAGAGAGAGAGAGAGAGAGAGAGACAGAGAGAGAGAGACAAAGAGAGAGACAGAGAGAGAGAGAGAGAGAGAGAGAGAGACAGAGAGAGAGACAGAGAGAGACAGAGAGAGAGAGAGAGAGAGAGAGAGAGAGAGAGAGAGAGAGAGACAGAGAGAGAGAGAGACAGAGAGAGACAGAGAGAGAGAGAGAGAGAGAGAGAGAGAGAGAGACAGAGAGAGAGAGACAAAGAGAGAGAGAGAGACAGAGAGAGAGAGAGAGAGAGAGACAGAGAGAGACAAAGAGAGAGAGAGAGACAGAGAGAGACAGAGAGAGAGAGTGAGTGTGAGAGAGACAAAGAGAGAGAGAGCCGAAGAGAGAGAGAGAGACAAAGAGAGAGAGAGAGAGTGAGAGAGACAGAGAGAGAGAGACAGAGAGAGAGAAAGTGACAGAGAGAGAGAGCAGAGAGACAGAGAGAGAGAGAGAGAGAGAGAGAGTGAGAGTGAGAGAGACAAAGAGAGAGACGAAGAGAGAGAGAGAGAGAGAGAGAGAGAGAGAGAGAGAGAGAGAGAGTGAGAGAGAGACAAAGAGAGAGAGAGAGTGAGAGAGACAGAGAGAGAGAGAGAGAGAGAGACAGAGAGAGAGAAAGTGACAGAGAGAGAGGCAGAGAGAGACAGAGAGAGAGAGAGAGAGTGAGAGTGAGAGAGACAAAGAGAGAGAGACGAAGAGAGAGAGAGAGAGAGAGAGAGAGAGAGAGAGAGAGAGCGAGAGTGTGAGAGAGAGACAAAGAGAGAGAGAGTGAGAGAGACAGAGAGAGAGACAGAGAGAGACAGAGAGAGACAGAGAGAGAGACAGAGAGAGACAGAGAGAGACAGAGAGAGAGAGAGAGAGAGAGAGAGAGAGAGAGAGAGACAGAGAGAGAGAGACAAAGAGAGAGAGAGAGAGTGAGAGAGACACAGAGAGAGAGACAGAGAGAGACAGAGACAGAGAGAGACAGAGAGAGACAGAGACAGAGAGAGACAGAGACAGAGAGAGACAGAGAGAGACAGAGAGAGAGAGAGACAGAGAGAGAGAGAGACAGAGAGAGAGAGAGAGAGAGAGAGAGAGAGAGAGAGAGAGAGACAGAGAGAGAGAGAGACAGAGAGAGAGAGAGAGAGACAGGGACAGAACACTTCTTACTGTAATATATTCTGTATTTACAACACAATAATATGCTGTATTCTGTGTATCACGTCTCCGGCTAATAATTGAAAGAACTACAACGGCTTCAACAACAAGGTGTCAGTGTCCTAAACGACAGCCTATTCTCCAATGGGCCCTGTTAGAAAGTAGTGCACGAGATAGGGAATAGGGAGCCATTTGAGACTCAGCCCGTGGCTGATGGGTAATTTGGGTTAATGCATAAAGAGCTATTCATAAACAACTACATGAAAACAACCAACATTATTCTATTTGAATTGTTAGAGAAAAAAAGCTCTGTTCCATCATAGATGAAAGAGTTCAGAGATTCTCCCCAAAAACCCAGAGAAACACACACACACACACACACACACACACACACACACACACACACACACACACACACACACACACACACACACACACACACACACACACACACACACACACACACACACACACACACACACACACACACACACACACACACACACAGTCAGGAAGATGGTGCTCTTAACAGCCAGAGATCAGCGTCACTTTGACCTTGGCGAGGACAGAGATATCATCTGTTTCACTATGGGAGAAACCATCATGAGGAGAGGAGAGGAGTAGGCAACTAGAGAGTAGGCAACTAGAGAGTAGGCAACTAGAGAGTAGGCAACTAGAGAGAGTAGGCAACTAGAGAGTAGGCAACTAGAGAGTAGGCAACTAGAGAGTAGGCAACTAGAGAGTAGGCAACTAGAGAGTAGGCAACGAGAGAGTAGGCAACGAGAGAGTAGGCAACTAGAGAGTAGGCAACTAGAGAGTAGGCAACTAGAGAGAGTAGGCAACTAGAGAGTAGCCAACTAGAGAGTAGGCAACTAGAGAGAGTAGGCAACTAGAGAGTAGGCAACGAGAGAGTAGGCAACTAGAGAGTAGGCAACTAGAGAGTAGGCAACTAGAGAGTAGGCAACTAGAGAGTAGCCAACTAGAGAGAGTAGGCAACTAGAGAGTAGGCAACGAGAGAGTAGGGCAACTAGAGAGTAGGCAACTAGAGAGTAGGCAACTAGAGAGAGTAGGCAACTAGAGAGAGTAGGCAACTAGAGAGTAGGCAACGAGAGAGTAGGCAACTAGAGAGAGTAGGCAACTAGAGAGTAGGCAACTAGAGAGTAGGCAACTAGAGAGTAGGCAACTAGAGAGTAGGCAACTAGAGAGAGTAGGCAACTAGAGAGTAGGCAACTAGAGAGTAGGCAACGAGAGAGTAGGCAACTAGAGAGAGTAGGCAACTAGAGAGTAGGCAACTAGAGAGTAGGCAACTAGAGAGTAGGCAACTAGAGAGTAGGCAACTAGAGAGAGTAGGCAACTAGAGAGAGTAGGCAACTAGAGAGTAGGCAACTAGAGAGTAGGCAACTAGAGAGTAGGCAACTAGAGAGTAGGCAACGAGAGAGTAGGCAACTAGAGAGTAGGCAACTAGAGAGTAGGCAACTGGAGAGTAGGCAACTAGAGAGTAGGCAACTAGAGAGTAGGCAACTAGAGAGTAGGCAACTAGAGAGTAGGCAACTAGAGAGAGAGTAGGCAACTAGAGAGTAGGCAACTAGAGAGTAGGCAACTAGAGAGTAGGCAACTAGAGAGAGTAGGCAACTAGAGAGTAGGCAACTAGAGAGTAGGCAACTAGAGAGTAGGCAACTAGAGAGTAGCCAACTAGAGAGAGAGTAGGCAACTAGAGAGTAGGCAACTAGAGAGTAGGCAACTAGAGAGTAGGCAACTAGAGAGTAGGCAACTAGAGAGTAGGCAACTAGAGAGAGTAGGCAACTAGAGAGTAGGCAACTAGAGAGTAGGCAACGAGAGAGTAGGCAACTAGAGAGTAGGCAACGAGAGAGTAGGCAACTAGAGAGTAGGCAACTAGAGAGTAGGCAACTAGAGAGTAGGCAACGAGAGAGTAGGCAACTAGAGAGTAGGCAACTAGAGAGTAGGCAACTAGAGAGTAGGCAACTAGAGAGTAGGCAACTAGAGAGTAGGCAACGAGAGAGTAGGCAACTAGAGAGTAGGCAACTAGAGAGTAGGCAACGAGAGAGTAGGCAACTAGAGAGTAGGCAACTAGAGAGTAGGCAACTAGAGAGTAGGCAACTAGAGAGTAGGCAACTAGAGAGTAGGCAACTAGAGAGTAGGCAACTAGAGAGTAGGCAACTAGAGAGTAGGCAACTAGAGAGAGAGTAGGCAACTAGAGAGTAGGCAACTAGAGAGTAGGCAACTAGAGAGTAGGCAACTAGAGAGTAGGCAACTAGAGAGAGTAGGTAACTAGAGAGTAGGCAACTAGAGAGTAGGCAACGAGAGAGTAGGCAACTAGAGAGTAGGCAACTAGAGAGTAGGCAACTAGAGAGTAGGCAACTAGAGAGTAGGCAACGAGAGAGTAGGCAACTAGAGAGTAGGCAACTAGAGAGTAGGCAACTAGAGAGTAGGCAACTAGAGAGTAGGCAACTAGAGAGTAGGCAACTAGAGAGTAGGCAACTAGAGAGTAGGCAACTGGAGAGAGAGTAGGCAACTAGAGAGTAGGCAACTAGAGAGTAGGCAACTAGAGAGTAGGCAACTAGAGAGAGTAGGCAACTAGAGAGAGTAGGCAACTAGAGAGTAGGCAACTAGAGAGAGAGTAGGCAACTAGAGAGAGTAGGCAACTAGAGAGTAGGCAACTAGAGAGTAGGCAACTAGAGAGAGAGAGGAGTAGGCAACTAGAGAGAGAGAGACAGAAAAGAGAGAGAGAAAGGAATCCATAGACTCTAACCACTTCTGGGAAAATTGGAAAACACTAAACAAACAACAACACGAATAATTATCTATCCAAAATGGAGATGTATGGGTAAAACACTTCTCCAATCTTTTTGGCTCTATGACAAAGAATAAAGAGAAAAAAACATATACATGATCAAATACAAATCTTAGAATCAACTATTAAAGAACCCAAATACATTATATATTCTTAGAATCAACTATTAAAGAACCCAATTACATTATATATTCTTAGAATCATCAACTATTAAAGACTACCAGAACCCACTGGATTCTCCACTGACATTGAATGAGTTACAGGACAAAATAAAACCCTCCAACCCAAAAAGGCCTGTGGTGTTGATGGTATCCTCAATGAAATGATCAAATATACAGACACATTTCAATTGGCTATACTAAAACTCTTCAACATCATCCTTAGCTCTGGCATCTTCCCCAATATTTGGAACCAAGGAATGATCACCCCAATCCACAAAAGTGGAGACAAATTTGACCCCAATAACTGCCGTGAAATATTTGTCAACAGTAACCTTGGGAAAATCCCCTGCATTATCATTAACAGCAGACTCGTACATTTCCTCAATGAAAAAATGTACTGAGCAAATGTCAAATTGGCTTTTTACCAAATTACCGTACAACAGACCACGTATTCACCCTGCACACCCTAATTGACAACCAAACAAACCAAAACAAAGGCAAAGTCTTCTCATGCTTTGTTGATTTCAAAAAGCCTTCAACTCAATTTGGCATGAGGGTCTGCTATACAAACTGATGGAAAGTGGTGTTGGGGGTAAAACATATGACATTATAAAATCCATGTACACAAACAACAAGTGTGCGTTTAAAATTGGCAAAAAACACACATTTCTTCACACAGGGCCGTGGGGTGAGACAGGGATGCAACTTCAGACCCACCCTCTTCAACATATATATCAACGAATTGGCGCGGGCACTAGAAAAGTCTGCAGTACCTGGCCTCCCCCTGCTAGAATCCGAAGTCAAATGTCTGCTGTTTGCTGATGATCTGGTGCTTCTGTCACCAACCAAGGAGGGCCTACAGCAGCACCTAGATCTTTTGCACAGATTCTGCCAGA
>NW_026285842.1:0-7500 GCF_023373465.1 Oncorhynchus keta | reverse complement strand
CTATATAGGGAATAGGGCTCTGGTCAACGTAGTGCACTATGTAGGAATAGGGCTCTGGTCAACGTAGTGCACTATATAGGGAATAGGGCTCTGGTCAACGTAGTGCACTATGTAGGGAATAGGGCTCTGTCAACGTAGTGCACTATATAGGGAATAGGGCTCTGGTCAACGTAGTGCACTATATAGGAATAGGGCTCTGGTCAACGTAGTGCACTATAGGAATAGGGCTCTGGTCAACGAGTGCACTATGTAGGAATAGGGCTCTGGTCAACGTAGTGCACTATATAGGGAATAGGGCTCTGGTCAACGTAGTGCACTATGTAGGAATAGGGCTCTGGTCAACGTAGTGCACTATATAGGAATAGGGCTCAGGTCAACGTAGTGCACTATAAAGGAATAGGGCTCTGGTCAACGTAGTGCACTATATAGGAATAGGGCTCTGGTCAACGTAGTGCACTATGTAGGAATAGGCTCTGGTCAACGTAGTGCACTATAAAGGAATAGGGCTCTGGTCAACGTAGTGCACTATAAAGGGAATAGGGCTCTGGTCAACGTAGTGCACTATATAGGAATAGGGCTCTGGTCAACGTAGTGCACTATGTAGGGAATAGGGCTCTGGTCAACGTATTGCACTATAAAGGGAATAGGGCTCTGGTCAACGTTAGTGCACTATATAGGGAATAGGGCTCTGGTCAACGTAGTGCACTATGTAGGGAATAGGGCTCTGGTCAACGTAGTGCACTATGTAGGGAATAGGGCTCTGGTCAACGTATTGCACTATAAAGGGAATAGGGCTCTGGTCAACGTAGTGCACTATGTAGGGAATAGGGCTCTGGTCAACGTATTGCACTATAAAGGAATAGGGCTCTGGTCAACGTAGTGCACTATATAGGGAATAGGGCTCTGGTCAACGTAGTGCACTATGTAGGGAATAGGGCTCTGGTCAACGTATTGCACTATAAAGGAATAGGGCTCTGGTCAACGTAGTGCACTATATAGGAATAGGGCTCTGGTCAACGTAGTGCACTATATAGGGAATAGGGCTCTGGTCAACGTAGTGCACTATATAGGGAATAGGGCTCTGGTCAACGTAGTGCACTATATAGGGAATAGGGCTCTGGTGAACGTAGTGCACTATATAGGGAATAGGGCTCTGGTGAACGTAGTGCACTATATAGGGAATAGGGCTCTGGTCAACGTATTGCACTATATAGGGAATAGGGCTCTGGTCAACGTAGTGCACTATGTAGGGAATAGGGCTCTGGTGAACGTAGTGCACTATATAGGGAATAGGGCTCTGGTGAACGTAGTGCACTATGTAGGGAATAGGGTTCTGGTCAACGTAGTGCACTATATAGGGAAAATGTGTCCGTTGGGAAGTCGTCCACCTTTACTTCCTGTTGACATTTTCAAACCAAACCGTCAAACCAGCACCAACATTACTTTGCTTTAACTGAAAGATACATCAAATATGATACAGATACACCCGCTGAGAGCATCAGGACGACCTCCTGAGCACAAACTGATACACCCGCTGAGAGCATCAGGACGACCTCCTGACCACAAACTGATACACCCGCTGAGAGCATCAGGACGACCTCGTGACCACAAACTGATACACCCGCTGAGAGCATCAGGACGACCTCCTGACCACAAACCGATACACCCGCTGAGAGCATCAGGACGACCTCCTGACCACAAACTGATACACCCGCTGAGAGCATCAGGACGACCTCCTGACCACAAACTGATACACCCGCTGAGAGCATCAGGACAACCTCCTGACCACAAAATGATACACCCGCTGAGATCATCAGGACGACCTCCTGACCACAAACTGATACACCCGCTGAGAGCATCAGGACGACCTCCTGACCACAAACTGATACACCCGCTGAGAGCATCAGGACGACCTCCTGACCACAAACTGATACACCCGCTGAGAGCATCAGGACGACTTCCTGACTACAAACTGATACACCAACATTATATACACACACAGGTGTCAGGTTTCAAGCTGTGATACTACATTTACATTTAAGTCATTTAGCAGACGCTCTTATCCAGAGCGACTTACAAATTGGACTCTAGACAATAAGAAATAATCTGATTAGGACACAACAGTCTCCCCACAGACACAGTGGTAACCAGACACAGTGGTAACCAGTGGTAACCAGGCACAGTGGTAACCAGACACAGTGGTAACCAGACACAGTGGTAACCAGACACAGTGGGGAGAGGTCTGAATGGGGAGAGGTCTGAGTGGGGAGAGGACTGAGGGGGAGAGGTCTGAGGGGGGAGAGGTCTGAGGGGGGAGAGGTCTGAGGGGGGAGAGGTCTGAGGGGGAGAGGTCTGAGTGGGGAGAGGTCTGAGTGGGGAGAGGTCTGAGTGGGGAGAGGACAACTAAAAACCTCTCTGTTATTGTCAGAGAGGTCTGAGTGGGGAGAGGACAACTAAAAACCTCTCTGTTATTGTCAGAGAGGTCTGAGTGGGGAGAGGACAACTAAAAACCTCTCTGTTATTGTCAGAGAGGTCTGAGTGGGGAGAGGTCTGAGTGGGGAGAGGTCTGAGTGGGGAGAGGACAACTAAAAATATCTCTGTTATTATCAGAGAGGTTTGGAACTCTCTTTGTTAATTTGTCTACACTCCATCCCACCAGAACAGGCTGAAAGTTCAGGCTCACTGACTGACTCACTGACAGACTGACTCACTGACAGACTGACTGACTCACTGACTCACTCACTGACTGACTCACTGACAGACTGACTGACTCACTGACAGACTGACTGACTCACTCACTGACTGACTGACTGACTGCTGACTGACTGACTCACTGGCATGAGCCCCTGGCTGTCTATGTGTCTTACCTCATGTTATACCACTGGTGTTGATAATAAAAACATGGACTTGAACAGAATAGAAATAATAAACAGACATTTAACAGACAAAATAAATATCAGCACGTTCCATTCGATCAACAGTAAACCACGAGCAACATACAGTATCACAGAAACACAAACCACAGGGCAGGTCTGACAAAGCAACACTGTGGTAAGGACAGTCCCTATTCAACACTGTGGTATAGACAGTCCCTATTCAACACTGTGGTATAGACAGTCCCTATTCAACACTGTGCTATAGACAGTCCCTATTCAACACTGTGGTATAGACAGTCCCTATTCAACACTGTGGTATTGACAGTCCCTATTCAACACTGTGGTATAGACAGTCCCTATTCAACACTGTGGTATAGACAGTCCCTATTCAACACTGTGGTATAGACAGTCCCTATTCAACACTGTGGTATAGACAGTCCCTATTCAACACTGTGCTATAGACAGTCCCTGTTCAACACTGTGGTATAGACAGTCCCTATTCAACACTGTGGTATAGACAGTCCCTATTCAACACTGTGGTATAGACAGTCCCTATTCAACACTGTGGTATAGACAGTCCCTATTCAACACTGTGGTATAGACAGTCCCTATTCAACACTGTGGTATAGACAGTCCCTATTCAACACTGTGGTATAGACAGTCCCTATTCAACACTGTGGTATAGACAGTCCCTATTCAACACTGTGGTATAGACAGTCCCTATTCAACACTGTGGTATAGACAGTCCCTATTCAACACTGTGGTATAGACAGTCCCTATTCAACACTGTGGTATAGACAGTCCCTATTCAACACTGTGGTATAGACAGTCCCTGTTCAACACTGTGGTATAGACAGTCCCTATTCAACACTGTGCTATAGACAGTCCCTGTTCAACACTGTGGTATAGACAGTCCCTATTCAACACTGTGGTATGGACAGTCCCTATTCAACACTGTGGTATAGACAGTCCCTATTCAACACTGTGGTATAGACAGTCCCTATTCAACACTGTGGTATAGACAGTCCCTATTCAACACTGTGGTATAGACAGTCCCTATTCAACACTGTGGTATAGACAGTCCCTATTCAACACTGTGGTATAGACAGTCCCTATTCAACACTGTGGTATAGACAGTCCCTATTCAACACTGTGGTATAGACAGTCCCTATTCAACACTGTGGTATAGACAGTCCCTATTCAACACTGTGGTATAGACAGTCCCTATTCAACACTGTGAATGTCACCGTGACAACTGTTAGCTTGGGTGCTTGACTGCTGTTGTCAGGACAGAACTCTCGGATCAACCCATAAAGAGATGGGCGGGGCTAAGTCTTAAGAGGGTGTGAACGATGCTGAATGGGGGTGGAGACAAAGAAGGGCTCTCCAGCAGGTGCACCGAAACATTCAAAGGCCATTGTCTCAAAAGGGAGGTTGCGCATTTATCAACTTTCAAAGCAGAATAACTTTCCTATGGTTTCCTCAAATGCACCGTTGCATTTGTTGCTACATGAGACCGAATCAAGGCGGTCGGACACATTTATCCCGAGGATCCCTGGGAAGAACCCAGAGGGAGACTCAGAAGAGGCTCCTGTGGGAACCCCCATGTAGTAATGAGCTTAAACCTACAGTCCTTCAGAACACAGCTGGTGGCTTCTACACACTACACACACACACACTCACACACGTACACTCACACACACACACACACACACACACACACACACACACACACACACACACACACACACACACACACACACACACACACACTCACACACACACACACACACACACACACACACACACACACACACATATATACAAACTGACTGTGGTGTATACCCTCTCTCTTAGGTGTATTATAACACGGTATCAACAGGGTTAGGTGTAGTATAACCCAGTATCAACAGGGTTAGGTGTAGTATAACACGGTATCAACAGGGTTAGGTGTATTATAACACGGTATCAACAGGGTTAGGTGTAGTATAACACGGTATCAGGGTTAGGTGTAGTATAACACGGTATCAGGGTTAGGTGTAGTATAACACGGCATCAGGGTTAGGTGCAGTATAACCCGGTATCAACAGGGTTAGGTGTAGTATAACCCGGTATCAGTTAGGTGTAGTATAACCCGGTATCAACAGGGTTAGGTGTAGTATAACACGGTATCAACAGGGTTAGGTGTAGTATAACACGGTATCAACAGGGTTAGGTGTAGTATAACACGGTATCAACAGGGTTAGGTGTAGTATAACACGGTATCAGGGTTAGGTGTAGTATAACCCGGTATCAACAGGGTTAGGTGTAGTATAACCCGGTATCAACAGGGTTAGGTGTAGTATAACAGGTTAGGTATCAGGGTTAGGTGTAGTATAACCCGGTATCAACAGGGTTAGGTGTAGTATAACACGGTATCAACAGGGTTAGGTGTAGTGTAGTAACACGGTATCAACAGGGTTAGGTGTAGTATAACACGGTATCAGGGTTAGTGTAGTATAACACGGTATCAACAGGGTTAGGTGTAGTATAACACGGCATCAACAGGGTTAGGTGTAGTATAACATGGTATCAGGGTTAGGTGTAGTATAACACGGTATCAACAGGGTTAGGTGTAGTATAACACGGTATCAACAGGGTTAGGTGTAGTATAACACGGTATCAGGGTTAGGTGTAGTATAACACGGTATCAACAGGGTTAGGTGTAGTATAACACGGTATCAACAGGGTTAGGTGTAGGTATAACATGGTTAGGGTGTGGCATCAACAGGGTTAGGTGTAGTATAACACGGTATCAACAGGGTTAGGTGTAGTATAACACGGTATCAACAGGGTTAGGTGCATAAACACGGTATCAACAGGGTTAGGTGTAGTATAACACGGTATCAACAGGGTTAGGTGTAGTATAACACGGTATCAAACAGGGTTAGGTGTAGTTATAACATGGTATCAACAGGGTTAGGTGTAGTATAACCCAGTATCAACAGGGTTAGGTGTAGTATAACATGGTATCAACAGGGTTAGGTGTATTATAACCCGGTATCAACAGGGTTAGTTGTATTATAACCCGGTATCAACAGGGTTAGGTGTAGTATAACACAGTATCAACAGGGTTAGGTGTAGTATAACACGTGTATCAACAGGGTTAGTGTAATATAACCCAGTATCAACAGGGTTAGTGTAGTATAACATGGCATCAACAGGGTTAGGTGTAGTATAACCCAGCAGTAACAGGGTTAGGTGTAGTATAACACGGGTATCAACAGGGTTAGGTGTATTATAACCACGGTATCAACAGGTTAGGTGTATTATAACACGGTATCAACAGGGTTAGGTGTAGTATAACACGGTATCAGGGTTAGTATAGTATAACAGGGTTAGTGTATTACGGTATCAACAGGGTTAGGTGTAGTATAACACGGTATCAACAGGGTTAGGTGTAGTATAACACGGTATCAACAGGGTTAGGTGTAGTATAACACGGTATCAACAGGGTTAGGTGTAGTATAAACACGGTATCAACAGGGTTAGGTGTATTATAACACGGTATCAACAGGGTTAGGTATTATAACACGGTATCAACAGGGTTAGGTGTAGTATAACACGGTATCAACAGGGTTAGGTGTAGTATAACACGGTATCAACAGGGTTAGGTGTAGTATAACACGGTATCAACAGGGTTAGGTGTAGTATAACACGGTATCAACAGGGTTAGGTGTATTATAACACGGTATCAACAGGGTTAGGTGTAGTATAACACGGTATCAACACGGTATCAACAGGGTTAGGTGTAGTATAACACGGTATCAACAGGGTTAGGTGTAGTATAACACGGTATCAACAGGGTTAGGTGTAGTATAAACACGGTATCAACAGGGTTAGTGTAGTATAACACGGTATCAACAGGGTTAGGTGTAGTATAACACGGTATCAACAGGGTTAGGTGTAGTATAACACGGTATCAACAGGGTTAGGTGTAGTATAACACGGTATCAACAGGTTAGGTGTAGTATAACACGGTATCAACAGGGTTAGGTGTAGTATAACACGGTATCAACAGGGTTAGGTGTAGTATAACACGGTATCAACAGGGTTAGGTGTAGGTATAACACGGTATCAACAGGGTTAGGTGTAGTATAACCCGGTATCAACAGGGTTAGGTGTATTATAACACGGTATCAGGGTTAGGTGTAGTATAACACGGTATCAACAGGGTTAGTGTAGTATAACACGGTATCAACAGGGTTAGGTGTAGTATAACACGGTATCAACAGGGTTGGTGTATTATAACATGGTATCAACAGGGTTAGGTGTATTATAACACGGTATCAACAGGGTTAGGTGTAGTATTACAGGGTTAGGTGTAGTATAACCCGTCAACAGGGTTAGGTGTAGTATAACACGGTATCAACAGGGTTAGGTGTATTATAACACGGTATCAACAGGGTTAGGTGTAGTATACCACGGTATCAACAGGGTTAGGTGTAGTATAACACGGTATCAACAGGGTTAGGTGTGGTACAACCTACAAGAATTTATCAACACGAGTTAGTTGTATTATAACCGCAGCTATCAACGGGTTAGGTGTGAGCATAACCACAGTATCAACAGGGTTAGGTGTAGT
>NW_026285841.1:0-3392 GCF_023373465.1 Oncorhynchus keta | reverse complement strand
GAAGCCATTGGCACCAGTAACCTCCACCTCCACCACATGGTAATCACTTAGTCTAGGAGAGGGAGAGAAGCCATTGGCACCAGTAACCTCCACCTCCACCACATGGTATTCACTTAGTCTAGGAGAGGGAGAGAAGCTATTGGCACCAGTAACCTCCACCTCCACCACATGGTATTCACTTAGTCTAGGAGAGGGAGAGAAGCCATTGGCACCAGTAACCTCAACTCCACCACATGGTATTCACTTAGTCTAGGAGAGGGAGAGAAGCCATTGGCCCCAGTAACCTCCACCACATGGTAATCACTTAGTCTAGGAGAGGGAGAGAAGTCATTGGCACCAGTAACCTCCACCACATGGTAATCACTTAGTCTAGGAGAGGGAGAGAAGCCATTGGCACCAGTAACCTCCACCTCCACCACATGGTATTCACTTAGTCTAGGAGAGGGAGAGAAGCCATCGGCACCAGTAACCTCCACCTCATGGTATTCACTTAGTCTAGGAGAGGGAGAGAAGCCATTGGCACCAGTAACCTCCACCTCCACCACATGGTATTCACTTAGTCTAGGAGAGGGAGAGAAGCCATTGGCACCAGTAACCTCCACCTCCACCACATGGTATTCACTTAGTCTAGGAGAGGGAGAGAAGTCATTGGCCCCAGTAACCTCCACCACATGGTAATCACTTAGTCTAGGAGAGGGAGAGAAGTCATTGGCCCCAGTAACCTCCACCACATGGTAATCACTTAGTCTAGGAGAGGAGAGAAGTCATTGGCCCCAGTAACCTCCACCACATGGTAATCACTTAGTCTAGGAGAGGGAGAGAAGTCATTGGCACCAGTAACCTCCACCTCCACCACATGGTATTCACTTAGTCTAGGAGAGGGAGAGAAGCTGTTGGCACCAGTAACCTCCACCTCCACCACATGGTAATCACTTAGTCTAGGAGAGGGAGAGAAGTCATTGGCCCCAGTAACCTCCACCACATGGTAATCACTTAGTCTAGGAGAGGGAGAGAAGTCATTGGCACCAGTAACCTCCACCTCCACCACATGGTATTCACTTAGTCTAGGAGAGGGAGAGAAGCCATTGGCACCAGTAACCTCCACCTCCACCACATGGTATTCACTTAGTCTAGGAGAGGGAGAGAAGCCATCGGCACCAGTAACCTCCACCTCCACCACATGGTAATCACTTAGTCTAGGAGAGGGAGAGAAGCCATTGGCACCAGTAACCTCCACCTCCACCACATGGTATTCACTTAGTCTAGGAGAGGGAGAGAAGCCATTGGCACCAGTAACCTCCACCTCCACCACATGGTATTCACTTAGTCTAGGAGAGGGAGAGAAGCCATTGGCACCAGTAACCTCCACCTCCACCACATGGTAATCACTTAGTCTAGGAGAGGAGAGAAGCCATTGGCACCAGTAACCTCCACCTCCACCACATGGTATTCACTTAGTCTAGGAGGGAGAGAAGCCATTGGCACCAGTAACCTCCACCTCCACCACATGGTATTCACTTAGTCTAGGAGAGGGAGAGAAGCCATTGGCACCAGTAACCTCCACCTCCACCACATGGTATTCACTTAGTCTAGAGAGGGAGAGAAGCCATTGGCACCAGTAACCTCCACCTCCACCACATGGTATTCACTTAGTCTAGGAGAGGGAGAGAAGCCATTGGCACCAGTAACCTCCACCACATGGTATTCACTTAGTCTAGGAGAGGGAGAGAAGCCATTGGCACCAGTAACCTCCACCTCCACCACATGGTATTCACTTAGTCTAGGAGAGGGAGAGAAGTCATTGGCCCCAGTAACCTCCACCTCCACCACATGGTAATCACTTAGTCTAGGAGAGGGAGAGAAGCCATTGGCACCAGTAACCTCCACCACATGGTAATCACTTAGTCTAGGAGAGGGAGAGAAGCCATTGGCCCTAGTAACATCCACCACATGGTAATCACTTAGTCTAGGAGAGGGAGAGAAGCCATTGGAACCAGTAACCTCCACCTCCACCACATGGTAATCACTTAGTCTAGGAGAGGGAGAGAAGTCATTGGCCCCAGTAACCTCCACCACATGGTAATCACTTAGTCTAGGAGAGGGAGAGAAGCCATTGGCCCCAGTAACCTCCACCACATGATAATCACTTAGTCTAGGAGAGGGAGAGAAGCCATTGGCACCAGTAACCTCCACCTCCACCACATGGTAATCACTTAGTCTAGGAGAGGGAGAGAAGCCATTGGCACCAGTAACCTCCACCACATGGTAATCACTTAGTCTAGGAGAGGGAGAGAAGCCATTGGCCCTAGTAACATCCACCACATGGTAATCACTTAGTCTAGGAGAGGGAGAGAAGCCATTGGAACCAGTAACCTCCACCTCCACCACATGGTAATCACTTAGTCTAGAGAGGGAGAGAAGTCATTGGCCCCAGTAACCTCCACCACATGGTAATCACTTAGTCTAGGAGAGGGAGAGAAGCCATTGGCCCCAGTAACATCCACCACATGGTAATCACTTAGTCTAGGAGAGGGAGAGAAGCCATCGGCACCAGTAACCTCCACCTCCACCACATGGTAATCACTTAGTCTAGGAGAGGGAGAGAAGCCATTGGCACCAGTAACCTCCACCTCCACCACATGGTATTCACTTAGTCTAGGAGAGGGAGAGAAGCCATTGGCACCAGTAACCTCCAACTCCACCACATGGTATTCACTTAGTCTAGAGAGGGAGAGAAGCTGTTGGCACCAGTAACCTCCACCTCCACCACATGGTATTCACTTAGTCTAGGAGAGGGAGAGAAGCCATTGGCACCAGTAACCTCCAACTCCACCACATGGTATTCACTTAGTCTAGGAGAGGGAGAGAAGCCATTGGCCCCAGTAACCTCCACCACATGGTAATCACTTAGTCTAGGAGAGGGAGAGAAGTCATTGGCACCAGTAACCTCCACCACATGGTAATCACTTAGTCTAGGAGAGGGAGAGAAGCCATTGGCACCAGTAACCTCCACCTCCACCACATGGTATTCACTTAGTCTAGGAGAGGGAGAGAAGCCATCGGCACCAGTAACCTCCACCTCATGGTATTCACTTAGTCTAGGAGAGGGAGAGAAGCCATTGGCACCAGTAACCTCCACCTCCACCACATGGTATTCACTTAGTCTAGGAGAGGGAGAGAAGCCATTGGCACCAGTAACCTCCACCTCCACCACATGGTATTCACTTAGTCTAGGAGAGGGAGAGAAGTCATTGGCCCCAGTAACCTCCACCACATGGTAATCACTTAGTCTAGGAGAGGGAGAGAAGTCATTGGCCCCAGTAACCTCCACCACATGGTAATCACTTAGTCTAGGAGAGGGAGAGAAGTCATTGGCCCCAGTAACCTCCACC
>NW_026285840.1:0-19184 GCF_023373465.1 Oncorhynchus keta | reverse complement strand
TAGCAGGTTAGTTATAAAGGGTTAGTAACCAGCTATGAAACTAGCAGGTTGGTTATAAGGGTTATGAACGGCTATGTAGACTAGTAGGTTGGTTTAAGGAGTTGAACTGCTGCAACTGCAGTTAGTCGATCTTACCTCACTGCAGTATGTGTTTCTCCATGCGTTGGCTGAGGCTGGGTGGAGGCAGGTTAGGGACAGGACTGACACCCAGGCTGCCGTTTGCTGGCTCTCAGAGGACAGAACCCAGGACACCCCGCTGCAGTACTGGAGCCCAGCAGCCTGATACTGACACCCTGGGGCCGCTCTTGGGCTGCTCCAGCACCTCTCCACTGGGGCCTGGGGCATTCAATGGTTGTTTTTGAGGATTTATTGGACAATTAAAACATATACAGTAAAACACAGAATTAAAGGGTCAGGAGTTAGTCAGGGTTAGGGTCAGGATCAGGGGTCAGGGTTAGAGTCAGTGTTAGGGTCAGTGTCTGGGTCAGTGTCTGGGTCAGTGTTAGGGTCAGGGATGGATCAGGGTCAGGGTTAAGGTTAAGGTCAGTGTCTGGGTCAGTGTTAGGGTCAGGGTTAGGATCGTGATAGGGTCAGGGTTAGGGTTAAGGTCAGTGTCTGGGTCGGGTTAGGATCAGTGTTAGGTCAAGGTTAGGATCAGTGATAGGGTCAGGGTTAAGGTCAGTGTCTGGGTCAATGTCAGTGTTAGGGTCAGGCTATACATACTGAGATAGAAGGTGAGCCCTGTATACGCGGTGCTCTCCCTGGCCTCACAGTCTCCTGCGGAGCTCAGTGTGGTGACCTGGACTCTGTAGGCAAGCCAGGCTCTGTCAGCTCCGTGAAGAACTCATGAGTGTTCTCATCCACCGTGGCCGTCTCTGTAGAGTTACCTGAGACGGGGGGAGACAGGGCTCAGAGAGGTCGAAAACAGGACAGGTCACAACAGATACCATTCACCTATTACCTTCGAATGCCATTCAGCTATTACCTTCATCTGACAACATAAGAGCCCTTACTCCAGGAATACTGATCTAGGATCAGTCTTATTCATTATGATCTAAAGGGCAAAAAGTCATTCCAATATCAGCACTCCTTTTCTGAGAGTCTTTGTGAATGTGGTCTTGGTTCTTATTGACCATCGTAGTGACCTTTAGCTTACCGTCTCTGTAGATGTAGACGTTGTACCCATCGTAGTGACCTTTAGCTTACCGTCTCTGTAGATGTAGACGTTGAACCCATCGTAGTGACCTTTAGCTTACCGTCTCTGTAGATGTAGACGTTGAACCCATCGTAGTGACCTTTAGCTTACCGTCTCTGTAGATGTAGACGTTGTACCCATCGTAGTGGCCTTTAGCTTACCGTCTCTGTAGATGTAGATGTTGAACCCATCGTAGTGACCTTTAGCTTACCGTCTCTGTAGATGTAGACGTTGAACCCATCGTAGTGACCTTTAGCTTACCGTCTCTGTAGATGTAGACGTTGAACCCATCGTAGTGACCTTTAGCTTACCGTCTCTGTAGATGTAGACGTTGAACCCATCGTAGTGACCTTTAGCTTACCGTCTCTGTAGATGTAGACGTTGAACCCATCGTAGTGACCTTTAGCTTACCGTCTCTGTAGATGTAGACGTTGAACCCATCGTAGTGACCTTTAGCTTACCGTCTCTGTAGATGTAGATGTTGAACCCATCGTAGTGACCTTTAGCTTACCGTCTCTGTAGATGTAGACGTTGAACCCATCGTAGTGGCCTTTAGCTTACCGTCTCTGTAGATGTAGATGTTGAACCCATCGTAGTGACCTTTAGCTTACCGTCTCTGTAGATGTAGATGTTGAACCCATCGTAGTGACCTTTAGCTTACCGTCTCTGTAGATGTAGACGTTGAACCCATCGTAGTGACCTTTAGCTTACCGTCTCTGTAGATGTAGACGTTGAACCCATCGTAGTGACCTTTAGTTTACCGTCTCTGTAGATGTAGATGTTGAACCCATCGTAGTGACCTTTAGCTTACCGTCTCTGTAGATGTAGACGTTGAACCCATCGTAGTGACCTTTAGCTTACCGTCTCTGTAGATGTAGACGTTGAACCCATCGTAGTGACCTTTAGCTTACCGTCTCTGTAGATGTAGACGTTGAACCCATCGTAGTGACCTTTAGCTTACCGTCTCTGTAGATGTAGACGTTGAACCCATCGTAGTGACCTTTAGCTTACCGTCTCTGTAGATGTAGACGTTGAACCCATCGTAGTGACCTTTAGCTTACCGTCTCTGTAGATGTAGACGTTGAACCCATCGTAGTGACCTTTAGCTTACCGTCTCTGTAGATGTAGACGTTGTACCCATCGTAGTGACCTTTAGCTTACCGTCTCTGTAGATGTAGACGTTGAACCCATCGTAGTGACCTTTAGCTTACCGTCTCTGTAGATGTAGATGTTGAACCCATCGTAGTGACCTTTAGCTTACCGTCTCTGTAGATGTAGACGTTGTACCCATCGTAGTGACCTTTAGCTTACCGTCTCTGTAGATGTAGACGTTGTACCCATCGTAGTGACCTTTAGCTTACCGTCTCTGTAGATGTAGACGTTGTACCCATCGTAGTGACCTTTAGCTTACCGTCTCTGTAGATGTAGACGTTGTACCCATCGTAGTGACCTTTAGCTTACCGTCTCTGTAGATGTAGACGTTGAACCCATCGTAGTGACCTTTAGCTTACCGTCTCTGTAGATGTAGACGTTGAACCCATCGTAGTGACCTTTAGCTTACCGTCTCTGTAGATGTAGACGTTGAACCCATCGTAGTGACCTTTAGCTTACCGTCTCTGTAGATGTAGACGTTGAACCCATCGTAGTGACCTTTAGCTTACCGTCTCTGTAGATGTAGACGTTGAACCCATCGTAGTGACCTTTAGCTTACCGTCTCTGTAGATGTAGACGTTGTACCCATCGTAGTGACCTTTAGCTTACCGTCTCTGTAGATGTAGATGTTGAACCCATCGTAGTGACCTTTAGCTTACCGTCTCTGTAGATGTAGACGTTGTACCCATCGTAGTGGCCTTTAGCTTACCGTCTCTGTAGATGTAGATGTTGAACCCATCGTAGTGACCTTTAGCTTACCGTCTCTGTAGATGTAGACGTTGACCCCATCGTAGTGGCCTTTAGCTTACCGTCTCTTGTAGATGTAGACGTTGAACCCATCGTAGTGACCTTTAGCTTACCGTCTCTGTAGATGTAGATGTTGAACCCATCGTAGTGACCTTTAGCTTACCGTCTCTGTAGATGTAGACGTTGAACCCATCGTAGTGACCTTTAGCTTACCGTCTCTGTAGATGTAGATGTTGAACCCATCGTAGTGACCTTTAGCTTACCGTCTCTGTAGATGTAGATGTTGACCCCATCGTAGTGACCTTTAGCTTACCGTCTCTGTAGATGTAGACGTTGAACCCATCGTATGTGGTGGGGGGTCGCGGGGTAGCCAGCGTAGCTCCAGCAGTATGGGGGAAAGCGGGTGGGGGTGACGGAGATCTCTGGGGGCAGGCTCATGGCAGAGCCCGGCTCATTGGAGTCCTCATACTCTGGAACCACCGCGTTCACAAACTCCTCCTCTCCATCCGTAGGGAGGGACTACCGTAGGGCTCCGGCCAATAGGGCTGCGTGGCGGTCTCTTCTTCTGTGTTGTTAGTGTTAGAGATAGAGGTGGCATAGCCTGTCGAGCTGTTGGAGTCCTGAGGGGCGGGCTGTAGGAGACCTGGGTGGTTCCGCCCACCACCTCCTCTGAGATCACTTCCTGTATCTCCTGGTTCTCCTGTAATTCCTGTTCCTCTATGAGGGGGACATCCCGCGCCCGCCGGGCGTGTCCTGGGTCACCTCGGAGATAGGGACCCCACCTGGTAGCACCCTCTGGCTGAGTGGTACGATCTTATGGGAGATGTTGAGGGAGGGTTGGGCACTGCAGTGAAACACAAACATAAGTATCAGTTTGCCATCTCCATAGAAATGCCGTTACTAGTGACTAGGGGCGGCAGCGTAGCCTAGTGGTTAGAGTGTTCGACTAGTAACCGAAAGGTTACAAGTTTGAATCCCTGAAAGGTACAAATCTGTCCTTCTGTCCTTCATTGAAAAAAAGAATGTGTTCTTAACTGACTTACATAGTTAAGTCAAATAAATATATAGTTCAATAACAACCTGACTGGTTCAATAACGTTCTCATGGGGTATGTAGTTAGTTACCTGTCCTGTGGGGTATGTAGTTAGTTACCTGTCCCATGGGGTATGTAGTTAGTTACCTGTCCTGTGGGGTATGTAGTTAGTTACCTGTCCCATGGGGTATGTAGTTAGTTACCTGTCCCATGGGGTATGTAGTTAGTTACCTGTCCTGTGGGGTATGTAGTTAGTTACCTGTCCTGTGGGGTATGTAGTTAGTTACCTGTCCCATGGGGTATGTAGTTAGTTACCTGTCCTGTGGGGTATGTAGTTAGTTACCTGTCCCATGGGGTATGTAGTTAGTTACCTGTCCTGTGGGGTATGTAGTTAGTTACCTGTCCCATGGGGTATGTAGTTAGTTACCTGTCCTGTGGGGTATGTAGTTAGTTACCTGTCCTGTGGGGTATGTAGTTAGTTACCTGTCCTGTGGGGTATGTAGTTAGTTACCTGTCCTGTGGGGTATGTAGTTAGTTACCTGTCCTGTGGGGTATGTAGTTAGTTACCTGTCCCATGGGGTATGTAGTTAGTTACCTGTCCCATGGGGTATGTAGTTAGTTACCTGTCCTGTGGGGTATGTAGTTAGTTACCTGTCCTGTGGGGTATGTAGTTAGTTACCTGTCCTGTGGGGTATGTAGTTAGTTACCTGTCCTGTGTTGTGGGGTATATAGTATCTACCTGTCCTGTGTTGTGGGGTATGTAGTTAGTTACCTGTCCTGTGGGGTATGTAGTTAGTTACCTGTCCTGTGGGGTATGTAGTTAGTTACCTGTCCTGTGTTGTGGGGTATGTAGTTAGTTACCTGTCCTGTGGGGTATGTAGTTAGTTACCTGTCCTGTGGGGTATGTAGTTAGTTACCTGTCCTGTGGGGTATGTAGTTAGTTACCTGTCCTGTGGGGTATGTAGTTAGTTACCTGTCCTGTGTTGTGGGGTATGTAGTTAGTTACCTGTCCTGTGTTGTGGGGTATGTAGTTAGTTACCTGTCCTGTGGGGTATGTAGTTAGTTACCTGTCCTGTGTTGTGGGGTATGTAGTTAGTTACCTGTCCTGTGGGGTATGTAGTTAGTTACCTGTCCTGTCCTGTGGGGTATGTAGTTAGTTACCTGTCCTGTGGGGTATGTAGTTAGTTACCTGTCCTGTGTTGTGGGGTATGTAGTTAGTTACCTGTCCCATGGGGTATGTAGTTAGTTACCTGTCCCATGGGGTATGTAGTTAGTTACCTGTCCCATGGGGTATGTAGTTAGTTACCTGTCCTGTGTTGTGGGGTATGTAGTTAGTTACCTGTCCTGTGGGGTATGTAGTTAGTTACCTGTCCTGTGGGGTATGTAGTTAGTTACCTGTCCTGTGTTGTGGGGTATGTAGTTAGTTACCTGTCCTGTGGGGTATGTAGTTAGTTACCTGTCCTGTGGGTATGTAGTTAGTTACCTGTCCTGTGTTGTGGGGTATGTAGTTAGTTACCTGTCCTGTGGGGTATGTAGTTAGTTACCTGTCCTGTGGGGTATGTAGTTAGTTACCTGTCCTGTGGGGTATGTAGTTAGTTACCTGTCCTGTGGGGTATGTAGTTAGTTACCTGTCCTGTGGGGTATGTAGTTAGTTACCTGTCCTGTGTTGTGGGGTATGTAGTTAGTTACCTGTCCTGTGGGGTATGTAGTTAGTTACCTGTCCTGTGGGGTATGTAGTTAGTTACCTGTCCTGTGGGGTATGTAGTTAGTTACCTGTCCTGTGGGGTATGTAGTTAGTTACCTGTCCTGTGGGGTATGTAGTTAGTTACCTGTCCTGTGTTGTGGGGTATGTAGTTAGTTACCTGTCCTGTGGGGTATGTAGTTAGTTACCTGTCCTGTGGGGTATGTAGTTAGTTACCTGTCCTGTGGGGTATGTAGTTAGTTACCTGTCCTGTGGGGTATGTAGTTAGTTACCTGTCCTGTGGGGTATGTAGTTAGTTACCTGTCCTGTGAGTTAGTTACCTGTCCTGTGGGGTATGTAGTTAGTTACCTGTCCTGTGTTGTGGGGTATGTAGTTAGTTACCTGTCCTGTGGGGTATGTAGTTAGTTACCTGTCCTGTGGGGTATGTAGTTAGTTACCTGTCCTGTGGGGTATGTAGTTAGTTACCTGTCCTGTGGGGTATGTAGTTAGTTACCTGTCCTGTGTTGTGGGGTATGTAGTTAGTTACCTGTCCTGTGTTGTGGGGTATGTAGTTAGTTACCTGTCCTGTGTTGTGGGGTATGTAGTTAGTTACCTGTCCTGTGTTGCCAGGACTCATGGGGTATGTAGTTAGTTACCTGTCCTGTGTTGCCAGGTTTTGTGGGGTATGTAGTAGTTACCTGTCCTGTGTTGTGGGGTATGTAGTTAGTTACCTGTCCTGTGGGGTATATAGTATCTACCTGTCCTGTGTTGCCAGGACTCATGGGGTATGTAGTTAGTTACCTGTCCTGTGTTGTGGGGTATGTAGTTAGTTACCTGTCCTGTGTTGTGGGGTATGTAGTTAGTTACCTGTCCTGTGTTGCCAGGACTCATGGGGTATGTAGTTAGTTACCTGTCCTGTGTTGTGGGGTATGTAGTTAGTTACCTGTCCTGTGTTGTGGGGTATGTAGTTAGTTACCTGTCCTGTGTTGTGGGGTATGTAGTTAGTTACCTGTCCTGTGTTGTGGGGTATTTAGTTAGTTACCTGTCCTGTGTTGTGGGGTATGTAGTTAGTTACCTGTCCTGTGGGGTATGTAGTTAGTTACCTGTCCTGTGTTGTGGGGTATGTAGTTAGTTACCTGTCCTGTGGGGTATGTAGTTAGTTACCTGTCCTGTGGGGTATGTAGTTAGTTACCTGTCCTTTGTTGTGGGGTATGTAGTTAGTTACCTGTCCTGTGTTGTGGGGTATGTAGTTAGTTACCTGTCCTGTGTTGTGGGGTATGTAGTTAGTTACCTGTCCTGTGGGGTATATAGTATCTACCTGTCCTGTGTTGTGTGGTATGTAGTTAGTTACCTGTCCTGTGAGTTATGTAGTAGTTACCTGTCCTGTGTTGTGGGGTATGTAGTTAGTTACCTGTCCTGTGTTGTGGGGTATGTAGTTAGTTACCTGTCCTGTGGGGTATGTAGTTAGTTACCTGTCCTGTGGGGTATGTAGTTAGTTACCTGTCCTTTGTTGTGGGTATGTAGTTAGTTACCTGTCCTGTGTTGTGGGGTATGTAGTTAGTTACCTGTCCTGTGTTGTGGGGTATGTAGTTAGTTACCTGTCCTGTGGGGTATATAGTATCTACCTGTCCTGTGTTGTGTGGTATGTAGTTAGTTACCTGTCCTGTGTTGTGGGGTATGTAGTTAGTTACCTGTCCTGTGGGGTATGTAGTTAGTTACCTGTCCTGTGTTGTGGGGTATGTAGTTAGTTACCTGTCCTGTGGGGTATGTAGTTAGTTACCTGTCCTGTGGGGTATGTAGTTAGTTACCTGTCCTGTCCTGTGGGGTATGTAGTTAGTTACCTGTCCTGTGGGGTATGTAGTTAGTTACCTGTCCTGTGGGGTATGTAGTTAGTTACCTGTCCTGTGAGTTAGTTACCTGTCCTGTGGGGTATGTAGTTAGTTACCTGTCCTGTGTTGTGGGGTATGTAGTTAGTTACCTGTCCTGTGGGGTATGTAGTTAGTTACCTGTCCTGTGGGGTATGTAGTTAGTTACCTGTCCTGTGGGTATGTAGTTAGTTACCTGTCCTGTGGGGTATGTAGTTAGTTACCTGTCCTGTGTTGTGGGGTATGTAGTTAGTTACCTGTCCTGTGTTGTGGGGTATGTAGTTAGTTACCTGTCCTGTGTTGTGGGGTATGTAGTTAGTTACCTGTCCTGTGTTGCCAGGACTCATGGGGTATGTAGTTAGTTACCTGTCCTGTGTTGTGGGGTATGTAGTTAGTTACCTGTCCTGTGTTGTGGGGTATGTAGTTAGTTACCTGTCCTGTGGGTATGTAGTTAGTTACCTGTCCTGTGTTGTGGGGTATGTAGTTAGTTACCTGTCCTGTGTTGTGGGGTATGTAGTTAGTTACCTGTCCTGTGTTGTGGGGTATGTAGTTAGTTACCTGTCCTGTGTTGCCAGGACTCATGGGGTATGTAGTTAGTTACCTGTCCTGTGTTGTGGGGTATGTAGTTAGTTACCTGTCCTGTGTTGTGGGGTATGTAGTTAGTTACCTGTCCTGTGTTGCCGGGTTTCATGGGGTATGTAGTTAGTTACCTGTCCTGTGTTGTGGGGTATGTAGTTAGTTACCTGTCCTGTGGGGTATGTAGTTAGTTACCTGTCCTGTGTTGTGGGGTATGTAGTTAGTTACCTGTCCTGTGTTGTGGGGTATGTAGTTAGTTACCTGTCCTGTGGGGTATGTAGTTAGTTACCTGTCCTGTGGGGTATGTAGTTAGTTACCTGTCCTTTGTTGTGGGGTATGTAGTTAGTTACCTGTCCTGTGTTGTGGGGTATGTAGTTAGTTACCTGTCCTGTGTTGTGGGGTATGTAGTTAGTTACCTGTCCTGTGGGGTATATAGTATCTACCTGTCCTGTGTTGTGTGGTATGTAGTTAGTTACCTGTCCTGTGAGTTATGTAGTAGTTACCTGTCCTGTGTTGTGGGGTATGTAGTTAGTTACCTGTCCTGTGTTGTGGGGTATGTAGTTAGTTACCTGTCCTGTGGGGTATGTAGTTAGTTACCTGTCCTGTGGGGTATGTAGTTAGTTACCTGTCCTTTGTTGTGGGGTATGTAGTTAGTTACCTGTCCTGTGTTGTGGGGTATGTAGTTAGTTACCTGTCCTGTGTTGTGGGGTATGTAGTTAGTTACCTGTCCTGTGGGGTATATAGTATCTACCTGTCCTGTGTTGTGTGGTATGTAGTTAGTTACCTGTCCTGCGAGTTATGTAGTAGTTACCTGTCCTGTGTTGTGGGGTATGTAGTTAGTTACCTGTCCTGTGTTGTGGGGTATGTAGTTAGTTACCTGTCCTGTGGGGTATATAGTATCTACCTGTCCTGTGTTGCCGGGGTTCATGGGTCAGGTCGCTGCATCGGACCAGTGTGGTTCTGTTGACTGTAGCTTCAGAGATCAGCTGGAAGGAGATGTTGCTGTAACACGTCCCAGGGAGCCAGTGTTTAAACACAGTCTTTCCCTTATAGAAGTCTAGAACACAGAACAGTCTTCCCTTTATAGAAGTCTAGAACACAGAACAGTCTTTCCTTTATAGAAGTGTAGAACACAGAACAGTCTTTCCTTTATAGAAGTCTAGAACACAGAACAGTCTTTCCTTTATAGAAGTGTAGAACACAGAACAGTCTTTCCTTTATAGAAGTCTAGAACACAGAACAGTCTTTCCTTTATAGAGGTCTAGAACACAGAACAGTCTTTCCTTTATAGAAGTGTAGAACACAGAACAGTCTTTCCTTTATAGAAGTGTAGAACACAGAACAGTCTTTCCTTTATAGAAGTCTAGAACACAGAACAGTCTTTCCTTTATAGAGGTCTAGAACACAGAACAGTCTTTCCTTTATAGAGGTCTAGAACACAGAACAGTCTTTCCTTTATAGAAGTCTAGAACACAGAACAGTCTTTCCTTTATAGAGGTCTAGAACACAGAACAGTCTTTCCTTTATAGAGGTCTAGAACACAGAACAGTCTTTCCTTTATAGAGGTCTAGAACACAGAACAGTCTTTCCTTTATAGAGGTCTAGAACAGAGAACAGTCTTTCCTTCATAGAGGTCTAGAACACAGAACAGTCTTTCCTTCATAGAAGTGTAGAACACAGAACAGTCTTTCCTTCATAGAAGTCTAGAACACAGAACAGTCTTCCATTTATAGAAGTCTAGAACACAGAAGATGATGGTATGATTAATAGAAATCTATAACACAGAACATAACAGTCTGCTTTATATATATTTGAGGACAGAACACATAAGTCTTCAACTTGTGTCTGTGAACAAGAAACATTGAAGTCTGATTGGTGGGCCTGCCCCAAATATGACCTAATAAGGCAACACTGAACTGTCCAGAACAGGGCTAGTCAGCTACACCTGTTGTTCCAGTCCAGAACAGGCTAGTCAGCTACACCTGTTGTTCCAGTCCAGAACGGGCTAGTCAGCTACACCTGTTGTTCCAGTCTGTCCAGAACAGGCTAGTCAGCTACACCTGTTGTTCCAGTCCAGAACAGGCTAGTCAGCTACACCTGTTGTTCCAGTCTGTCCAGAACGGGCTAGTCAGCTACACCTGTTGTTCCAGTCTGTCCAGAACGGGCTAGTCAGCTACACCTGTTGTTCCAGTCTGTCCAGAACGGGCTAGTCAGCTACACCTGTTGTTCCAGTCTGTCCAGAACGGGCTAGTCAGCTACACCTGTTGTTCCAGTCTGTCCAGAACGGGCTAGTCAGCTACACCTGTTGTTCCAGTCTGTCCAGAACGGGCTAGTCAGCTACACCTGTTGTTCCAGTCTGTCCAGAACGGGCTAGTCAGCTACACCTGTTGTTCCAGTCTGTCCAGAACGGGCTAGTCAGCTACACCTGTTGTTCCAGTCTGTCCAGAACGGGCTAGTCAGCTACACCTGTTGTTCCAGTCTGTCCAGAACGGGCTAGTCAGCTACACCTGTTGTTCCAGTCTGTCCAGAACGGGCTAGTCAGCTACACCTGTTGTTCCAGTCTGTCCAGAACGGGCTAGTCAGCTACACCTGTTGTTCCAGTCTGTCCAGAACGGGCTAGTCAGCTACACCTGTTGTTCCAGTCTGTCCAGAACGGGCTAGTCAGCTACACCTGTTGTTCCAGTCTGTCCAGAACGGGCTAGTCAGCTACACCTGTTGTTCCAGTCTGTCCAGAACGGGCTAGTCAGCTACACCTGTTGTTCCAGTCTGTCCAGAATGGGCTAGTCAGCTACACCTGTTGTTCCAGTCTGTCCAGAACGGGCTAGTCAGCTACACCTGTTGTTCCAGTCTGTCCAGAACGGGCTAGTCAGCTACACCTGTTGTTCCAGTCTGTCCAGAACGGGCTAGTCAGCTACACCTGTTGTTCCAGTCTGTCCAGAACGGGCTAGTCAGCTACACCTGTTGTTCCAGTCTGTCCAGAACGGGCTAGTCAGCTACACCTGTTGTTCCAGTCTGTCCAGAACGGGCTAGTCAGCTACACCTGTTGTTCCAGTGTGTCCAGAACGGGCTAGTCAGCTACACCTGTTGTTCCAGTCCAGAACGGGCTAGTCAGCTACACCTGTTGTTCCAGTCTGTCCAGAACGGGCTCGTCAGCTACACCTGTTGTTCCAGTCTGTCCAGAACGGGCTAGTCAGCTACACCTGTTGTTCCAGTCTGCCCAGAACGGGCTAGTCAGCTACACCTGTTGTTCCAGTCTGTCCAGAACGGGCTAGTCAGCTACACCTGTTGTTCCAGTCTGTCCAGAACGGGCTAGTCAGCTACACCTGTTGTTCCAGTCTGTCCAGAACGGGCTAGTCAGCTACACCTGTTGTTCCAGTCTGTCCAGAACGGGCGAGTCAGCTACACCTGTTGTTCCAGTCTGTCCAGAACGGGCTAGTCAGCTACACCTGTTGTTCCAGTCCAGAACGGGCTCGTCAGCTACACCTGTTGTTCCAGTCTGTCCAGAATGGGCTAGTCAGCTACACCTGTTGTTCCAGTCTGTCCAGAGCTGGCTAGTCAGCTACACCTGTTGTTCCAGTCTGTCCAGAACGGGCTAGTCAGCTACACCTGTTGTTGTTCCAGTCCAGAACAGGCTAGTCAGCTACACCTGTTGTTCCAGTCTGTCCAGCCAGAGGCCTCACCTTTATAGAGCATGGACCTCTGCTCCTGGCCCTCTGCGTAGCTGATGTTGACCCGACTGAAGACGTTGTTCTCTGGGGAGCTGATCTCAAACACCACACCTGTCTCTGGAGCCTCTGGGTAGTCTGTGATCACCACACTGTCCACCGGACGCGGCTCTGCAGGGGGACAGACGGACAACAGACCTGACTGACTACCTGGTCAGGGGCACAACAACCACCACAACCTCCACAGTGAAGAATGGGAAATAAATCCAGAGATGACTAACAAACACAACAAGGCAAGCACATAGTGTATCTATGAGAGAACAAAGACTGATCTAAAGCAAACTCTATTGAGCTGGATTCAGGACAGTTGGACTTGGACCAGGTCTTCCCCTGTCTGAATACTTACTGGTGAGAACAGATATAGTCTGGATGGACTTGGACCAGGTCTACCCCTGTCTGAATACTTACTGGTGAGAACAGATATAGTCTGGATGGACTTGGACCAGGTCTTCCCCTGTCTGAATACTTACTGGTGAGAACAGATATAGTCTGGATGGACTTGGACCAGGTCTTCCCCTGTCTGAGCAGCAGGCTAACGGTGTAGCAGAGTCCGTGGTGGGAGGAGTTAAAGACCAGAGGTGTCGCGGTGGGGTCGGTCAGGTTCAGGAATGGTAGCAGGTGAGTTCGGGGCTCGCCCATCACCCGGGCAGCATACCCCGTCACGTTCTCCCGCAGGTCAGATGGCTCCAGGGTCACTACGATCCAGTCCTCCTCTTTAATTGACACCTGGAAGGACACAATGGTCTAGAGGAGAGAGCGAGAGAGAGAGAGGAGAGGAGAGAGAGAGAGAGAGAGAGGAGAGAGAGAGAGGAGAGAGAGAGAGGAGAGAGAGAGAAGAGAGAGAGAGAGAGAGAGACAGAGAGAGGAGAGAGAGAGAGAGAGAGAGGAATGGAGCAATAATGGAGCAATCACATCATCATCAGATCGCTGCTCTAACAGTTTGGCTTCTCCAGACCACCTGACCTACAGAGACAGTCATTTGTGTCAGTATGTTGAGTTCCCTTCTTTATAAGCATGCTGAAAATCTGTTGTTCATTTGTTTGCAGAGGAATTTGGTCAAATACAATTTTCTCCAACAGTTTGCAAAGAGCTTGCAGCAAGCTGATTGGTCTGCTGTTAGAACCAGTAAAAGCCGCTTCACCTTCATCTTGGGTAGTCAAATGACTTTGGCTTCCCTCCAGGCCTGAGGACAAAGACTTTCCTCTCGGCTCAGAGTAAAGATATGCCAGATAGGAGTGGCTATAGAGTCAGCTACCATCCTCAGTAGGAGTGGCTATAGAGTCAGCTACCATCCTCAGTAGGAGTGGCTATAGAGTCAGCTACCATCCTCAGTAGGAGTGGCTGTAGAGTCAGCTACCATCCTCAGTAGGAGTGGCTATAGAGTCAGCTACCATCCTCAGTAGGAGTGGCTATAGAGTCAGCTACCATCCTCAGTAGGAGTGGCTATAGAGTCAGCTACCATCCTCAGTAGGAGTGGCTATAGAGTCAGCTACCATCCTCAGTAGGAGTGGCTATAGAGTCAGCTACCATCCTCAGTAGGAGTGGCTATAGAGTCAGCTACCATCCTCAGTGGGAGTGGTTATAGAGTCAGCTACCATCCTCAGTAGGAGTGGCTATAGAGTCAGCTACCATCCTCAGTAGGAGTGGTTATAGAGTCAGCTACCATCCTCAGTAGGAGTGGCTATAGAGTCAGCTACCATCCTCAGTAGGAGTGGCTATAGAGTCAGCTACCATCCTCAGTAGGAGTGGCTATAGAGTCAGCTACCATCATCAGTAGGAGTGGCTATAGAGTCAGCTACCATCCTCAGTAGGAGTGGTTATAGAGTCAGCTACCATCCTCAGTAGGAGTGGCTATAGAGTCAGTAGGAGTGGTTATAGAGTCAGCTACCATCCTCAGTAGGTAGGAGTGGCTATAGAGTCAGCTACCATCCTCAGTAGGAGTGGCTATAGAGTCAGCTACCATCCTCAGTAGGAGTGGCTATAGAGTCAGCTACCATCCTCAGTAGGAGTGGCTATAGAGTCAGCTACCATCCTCAGTAGGAGTGGCTATAGAGTCAGCTACCATCCTCAGTAGGAGTGGTTATAGAGTCAGCTACCATCCTCAGTAGGAGTGGCTATAGAGTCAGCTACCATCCTCAGTAGGAGTGGCTATAGAGTCAGCTACCATCCTCAGTAGGAGTGGCTATAGAGTCAGCTACCACCCTCAGTAGGAGTGGCTATAGAGTCAGTAGGAGTGGCTATAGAGTCAGTAGGAGTGGCTATAGAGTCAGCTACCATCCTCAGTAGGAGTGGCTATAGAGTCAGCTACCATCCTCAGTAGGAGTGGCTATAGAGTCAGCTACCACCCTCAGTAGGAGTGGCTATAGAGTCAGTAGGAGTGGCTATAGAGTCAGCTACCATCATCAGTAGGAGTGGCTATAGAGTCAGTAGGAGTGGCTATAGAGTCAGCTACCATCATCAGTAGGAGTGGCTATAGAGTCAGCTACCATCCTCAGTAGGAGTGGCTATAGAGTCAGCTACCATCCTCAGTAGGAGTGGCTATAGAGTCAGCTACCATCCTCAGTAGGAGTGGTTATAGAGTCAGCTACCATCCTCAGTAGGAGTGGCTATAGAGTCAGCTACCATCCTCAGTAGGAGTGGCTATAGAGTCAGCTACCATCCTCAGTAGGAGTGGCTATAGAGTCAGCTACCATCCTCAGTAGGAGTGGTTATAGAGTCAGCTACCATCCTCAGTAGGAGTGGCTATAGAGTCAGCTACCATCCTCAGTAGGAGTGGCTATAGAGTCAGCTACCATCCTCAGTAGGAGTGGCTATAGAGTCAGCTACCATCCTCAGTGGGAGTGGCTATAGAGTCAGCTACCATCCTCAGTAGGAGTGGCTATAGAGTCAGCTACCATCCTCAGTGGGAGTGGCTATAGAGTCAGCTACCATCCTCAGTAGGAGTGGCTATAGAGTCAGCTACCATCCTCAGTAGGAGTGGCTATAGAGTCAGCTACCATCCTCAGTAGGAGTGGCTATAGAGTCAGCTACCATCCTCAGTAGGAGTGGCTATAGAGTCAGCTACCATCCTCAGTAGGAGTGGCTATAGAGTCAGCTACCATCCTCAGTAGGTAGGAGTGGCTATAGAGTCAGCTACCATCCTCAGTAGGAGTGGTTATAGAGTCAGCTACCATCCTCAGTAGGAGTGGCTATAGAGTCAGTAGGAGTGGTTATAGAGTCAGCTACCATCCTCAGTAGGTAGGAGTGGCTATAGAGTCAGCTACCATCCTCAGTAGGAGTGGCTATAGAGTCAGCTACCATCCTCAGTAGGAGTGGCTATAGAGTCAGCTACCATCCTCAGTAGGAGTGGTTATAGAGTCAGCTACCATCCTCAGTAGGAGTGGCTATAGAGTCAGCTACCATCCTCAGTGGGAGTGGCTATAGAGTCAGCTACCATCCTCAGTAGGAGTGGTTATAGAGTCAGCTACCATCCTCAGTAGGAGTGGCTATAGAGTCAGCTACCATCCTCAGTAGGAGTGGCTATAGAGTCAGCTACCATCCTCAGTAGGAGTGGCTATAGAGTCAGCTACCATCCTCCAGTAGGAGTGGCTATAGAGTCAGCTACCATCCTCCAGTAGGAGTGGCTATAGAGTCAGCTACCATCCTCCAGTAGGAGTGGCTATAGAGTCAGCTACCATCCTCAGTAGGAGTGGCTATAGAGTCAGTAGGAGTGGCTATAGAGTCAGCTACCATCCTCAGTGGGAGTGGCTATCGAGTCAGTAGGAGTGGCTATAGAGTCAGCTACCATCCTCAGTAGGAGTGGCTATAGAGTCAGCTACCATCCTCAGTAGGAGTGGCTATAGAGTCAGCTACCATCCTCAGTAGGAGTGGCTATAGAGTCAGCTACCATCCTCAGTAGGAGTGGCTATAGAGTCAGCTACCATCCTCAGTGGGAGTGGCTATAGAGTCAGTAGGAGTGGCTATAGAGTCAGCTACCATCCTCAGTGGGAGTGGCTATAGAGTCAGTAGGAGTGGCTATAGAGTCAGCTACCATCCTCAGTGGGAGTGGCTATCGAGTCAGTAGGAGTGGCTATAGAGTCAGCTACCATCCTCAGTGGGAGTGGCTATCGAGTCAGTAGGAGTGGCTATAGAGTCAGCTACCATCCTCAGTGGGAGTGGCTATAGAGTCAGTAGGAGTGGCTATAGAGTCAGCTACCATCCTCAGTGGGAGTGGCTATAGAGTCAGCTACCATCCTCAGTAGGAGTGGCTATAGAGTCAGTAGGAGTGGTTATAGAGTCAGCTACCATCCTCAGTAGGAGTGGCTATAGAGTCAGCTACCATCCTCAGTAGGAGTGGCTATAGAGTCAGCTACCATCCTCAGTAGGAGTGGCTATAGAGTCAGTAGGAGTGGTTATAGAGTCAGCTACCATCCTCAGTAGGTAGGAGTGGCTATAGAGTCAGCTACCATCCTCAGTAGGAGTGGCTATAGAGTCAGTAGGAGTGGTTATAGAGTCAGCTACCATCCTCAGTAGGAGTGGCTATAGAGTCAGCTACCATCCTCAGTAGGAGTGGCTATAGAGTCAGTAGGAGTGGTTATAGAGTCAGCTACCATCCTCAGTAGGAGTGGCTATAGAGTCAGTAGGAGTGGTTATAGAGTCAGCTACCATCCTCAGTAGGAGTGGCTATAGAGTCAGCTACCATCCTCAGTAGGAGTGGTTATAGAGTCAGCTACCATCCTCAGTAGGAGTGGCTATAGAGTCAGTAGGAAGTGGTTATAGAGTCAGCTACCATCCTCAGTAGGTAGGAGTGGCTATAGAGTCAGCTACCATCCTCAGTAGGAGTGGCTATAGAGTCAGCTACCATCCTCAGTAGGAGTGGCTATAGAGTCAGCTACCATCCTCAGTAGGAGTGGTTATAGAGTCAGCTACCATCCTCAGTAGGAGTGGCTATAGAGTCAGCTACCATCCTCAGTGGGAGTGGCTATAGAGTCAGCTACCATCCTCAGTAGGAGTGGTTATAGAGTCAGCTACCATCCTCAGTAGGAGTGGCTATAGAGTCAGCTACCATCCTCAGTAGGAGTGGCTATAGAGTCAGCTACCATCCTCAGTAGGAGTGGCTATAGAGTCAGCTACCATCCTCCAGTAGGAGTGGCTATAGAGTCAGCTACCATCCTCAGTAGGAGTGGCTATAGAGTCAGCTACCATCCTCCAGTAGGAGTGGCTATAGAGTCAGCTACCATCCTCAGTAGGAGTGGCTATAGAGTCAGCTACCATCCTCAGTAGGAGTGGCTATAGAGTCAGCTACCATCCTCAGTAGGGAGTGGCTATAGAGTCAGCTACCATCCTCAGTAGGAGTGGCTATAGAGTCAGCTACCATCCTCAGTAGGAGTGGCTATAGAGTCAGCTACCATCCTCAGTAGGAGTGGCTATAGAGTCAGCTACCATCCTCAGTAGGAGTGGCTATAGAGTCAGCTACCATCCTCAGTAGGAGTGGCTATAGAGTCAGCTACCATCCTCAGTAGGAGTGGCTATAGAGTCAGCTACCATCCTCAGTAGGAGTGGTTATAGAGTCAGCTACCATCCTCAGTAGGAGTGGCTATAGAGTCAGCTACCATCCTCAGAGGGAGTGGCTATAGAGTCAGCTACCATCCTCAGTAGGAGTGGTTATAGAGTCAGCTACCATCCTCAGTAGGAGTGGCTATAGAGTCAGCTACCATCCTCAGTAGGAGTGGCTATAGAGTCAGCTACCATCCTCAGTAGGAGTGGCTATAGAGTCAGCTACCATCCTCAGTAGGAGTGGCTATAGAGTCAGCTACCATCCTCAGTAGGAGTGGCTATAGAGTCAGCTACCACCCTCAGTAGGAGTGGCTATAGAGTCAGTAGGAGTGGTTATAGAGTCAGCTACCATCCTCAGTGGGAGTGGCTATAGAGTCAGCTACCATCCTCAGTAGGAGTGGTTATAGAGTCAGCTACCATCCTCAGTAGGAGTGGCTATAGAGTCAGCTACCATCCTCAGTAGGAGTGGCTATAGAGTCAGCTACCATCCTCAGTAGGAGTGGCTATAGAGTCAGCTACCATCCTCAGTAGGAGTGGCTATAGAGTCAGCTACCATCCTCAGTAGGAGTGGCTATAGAGTCAGCTACCATCCTCAGTAGGAGTAGCTATAGAGTCAGCTACCATCCTCAGTAGGAGTGGTTATAGAGTCAGCTACCATCCTCAGTAGGAGTGGCTATAGAGTCAGCTACCATCCTCAGTAGGAGTGGCTATAGAGTCAGCTACCATCCTCAGTAGGAGTGGCTATAGAGTCAGCTACCACCCTCAGTAGGAGTGGCTATAGAGTCAGTAGGAGTGGCTATAGAGTCAGTAGGAGTGGCTATAGAGTCAGCTACCATCCTCAGTAGGAGTGGCTATAGAGTCAGCTACCATCCTCAGTAGGAGTGGCTATAGAGTCAGCTACCACCCTCAGTAGGAGTGGCTATAGAGTCAGTAGGAGTGGCTATAGAGTCAGTAGGAGTGGCTATAGAGTCAGCTACCATCCTCAGAGGCTTTCCATCCAAGTGGTCAATGCCAGGAGGTCTGTCATTGTTGATCGAGAACAACAATTGTTCCAACACTAACTTAACAAATTGTAACTTGCAATGCTTTTCTTTCATTATGTGTATGTCTGAATACAATCGTTCACTGTTCGTTGTTGGAATTTCCTGCCTAAATTTGCCAATTAAATAATCATTAAAATAATTGGCAACATCAAATGGTTTTGTGATGAATACGCCATCTGATTGGATGAGATGGCTTATACAGAGTGGGGAGAGTGACCCCTCAGGGTCAGATTAATAAACCTCTACTCTGGGGAGAGTGACCCCTCAGGGTCAGATTAATAAAGATCTACTCTGGGGAGAGTGACCCCTCAGGGTCAGATTAATAAACCTCAACTCTGGGGAGAGTGACCCCTCAGGGTCAGATTAATAAAGATCTACTCCTGGTCCTCAGAGAACCACTACAGGTAAACATTACATCCTGGTCCTCAGAGAACCACTACAGGTAAACATTACATCCTGGTCCTCAGAGAACCACTACAGGTAAACACTACATCCTGGTCCTCAGATAACCACTACAGGTAAACATTACATCCTGGTCCTCAGAGAACCACTACAGGTAAACATTACATCCTGGTCCTCATCCTTACATCCTGGTCCTCAGAGAACCACTACAGGTAAACATTACATCCTGG